>NC_056733.1:1748787150-1749062150 GCF_019279795.1 Protopterus annectens
CACAGAAGTGCTCCCTTGAATAAAAATATATTATCTATAATAAAATATTTTTAAAACAGCTTTCTATATCAAGTCCTAATACTGTTTCAAATAACTCTAGCTAATGCCATTAGGCACAGGAATAAGAATATGATTTTTTAATCTCTGTAATAAAGCAAGAACCTTTGTGAGTGCTATTTATGAGAGACACTTTACTAAAATCCTAATGAGTAAAAATTCACCATAATGCATGCATTACAAACTTATTTATACATACTTCTGCATCTGGGAAACCATCACTGTACACCCATGTAGCGTGTTGATCCAACCCACACAATCATCCTAAAAATACTCACTTCAAGGTTGCAAAGATTTGTAGAAAAGCAAACTGCATTGATTTCCATACATATTCAAATATTTCTCTCTTACAAGGACGTTGTATGATCATGCAGTGAAAATATGTTATGAAGGGAACATGTGTTCATGCAGGGTATGTAGTACGACTTTGCTTTCTTATAAAACAGTTCCCAGAAAATACTTTTTAGTCAAAGTGCATTTGGCCTTTTGGTATTCAATCTGTTTTGAAAGAACCCATGACCTTAAACCTCTGAGCATGCTTCTGAAAATTCTCTCTAACCATATCAACCAACTTACCATATCATTATGCAACATATACCATAAAGGCTGAAACTGAATTCATCCTCAAGTCTTGGTGAGTACCTTCACAAGGTGGACCATGTTTTTCACAAAATCTCACCAAGCAATGCTAATATATAGACTGTATTTATTTAACATATATTGTGGACAGAAGTAGGTCAAAAATTAAAAAAGATAGCTGGGTGCACAAGACCCAGGATAAAAAAAAGTGCACAATCCTGGTAGGTGCACTGGTGCCAGGATTGGAAAAAATTACAGTGTAGAATCCTCAAAATACAGAAACATTCCTACAATGGGGGCAGTCCAGGCCCAGGAGGAGGATGGTCCCCTGTTGTAGAAGGAAGTAGTAGTCCACAAAAATCACAAAAATTGATAGGTCAAAGAAGAGCTATACAGATTATAGAGTAGACTACTGAGATTAAGAAAGAAATTATGTATTGTTACTATTATGCAAAAGCCCAGAATTTCCAGACACATGATATACAAAAAGATTAAGAGAGAAATTAGAGGAAAGAAAAATAATTCCACACGAAAAACTGTCAGAAGCCTCAAATAAAACTGGTGTTCATTAATATAACTTATTTGTGAAAAACAGTATATAGACCAAACAAACTTTGATCTTTTTGGAAAAAGAAGCATCTGAGGAAGTGCAAAAATATAAACAACAAAACCTAACGATTTTTAAAAAGTATAAAAAAGAAATATGGATATGGGGAAGAAAGATACATTTGATATGGTGCAATAGCTATGCAAAGGTGAAAGCCAAATCAATCAATATAAAGAAGGAAGCCCCACATATATTTGAAAAGAGATACAAACAAAGGCATCTAGAGATGGAAAATTTAACAATAAAAAAATAATATTACAAAGAGGGAATGTAGAAAAGAAGATAAGTAATGTAGAAGTTAAAAAAATAGAAGTTGATGTTATGGAATGCCTGCGAAGTGAAGGATTTGTTGTAGAAGGCTAAACACAGTTTATACCACAGCATGATGGAATGAGTTCCCAAAGAAAGGAGAAACAGGAAGATCAGGAGACATCTGAAGAAAAAATAGGGACATGGAAATGAAAAAGAGATTTAATATGGTGTGATATTTATGCAAAGGAGAAAGCAAAACTAATCAATACAAAAAGAGCATCACCAAAGATATTTGAAGAGAAACACAGGCAAAGGAATCTGGACATGGAAAACTTTACAATACAAAAAATAAGACAAACAGGAAAAGTAGTAAAGGAGATTAATAATGGTGAAGTTAAAGAAATAGAAACTGAGGTTAGGGAGTACCTGTAAAGTGAAGGATTCAGTGTAGAAAATCTAACTCAGAAAGAACCACAACAGGGTAGAGTAATGGATATCCAAATTAAGGGGGAAACCAGTGCAACAGGGAGCAACTGATCAGGAGCCATATAAATATATTTTGGAGCCTTCCACAGAAAACCAGTATAAACGTTCACTTGAAGCTGGACAGCAAGGGAAGGAACAGGAAACTGTGGAGACTCTGACACAATCAATGTTGAGGGGTGATAGGCCAGTGAGTTCCCATATGAAAGAGCAACGGATGGCACAGGATGAAATTGAAGAGAATGTGCCACAGGAAGATGCTATATGACTTTCTATAGAATGCCTGGAGGAAATAGAAAAAAAATGTGTCCTCAGTTTAGAAGAAAATGAGCTAAGAGAAGAGTTGCTTGATTTACAAGAGATAGATAGACATATTAAAATCAATGAAAGAAACAGACTTCAGAAGGTCAACAAAACCCAAAAAGTCAGAAGTTTGATAAAACAAATGAACACAGTAATTAGGACTGCCCATAGAGATCCATGTGATATAACAGAAGTAAACAGGATATATTACTGTGCAACTAAATTAATAACAGATAAAATTCTACCACAAGAACACAGGGTACTAAGGGAAAGGAATGTGAGAAATCAAATATCATCATGGGGTCTACTTCTAATCTTTGAAAACTCATTTCTTCGAAGATTAAAAAGCAGACACCCACTTTCATGAAAGTGCACTTAACCAAAAGTGCACTTTCACGAAAGTTAATCACGTTACAGTGGAGATAAGAAAATATATCATTTTCCCTACTGTAGTGCGGTCTTGGAGTAAGCATATATAAATAGCGGGGGTGTAGGGGGTGCAGCCTCCACATGGAGGGTGCAGGGTGGCTTGCCCCCATGCAAAAATGTATTCTACTTTGCCAGGCACACCTCCAGTAATTCTATATACTAAGTCCTAGATCCATGGTACAGTGGGGATAAGGAAATATATCCTTTTACTCACTGTAGTGTGATCTCGGAGTTAGTATCTATAATTACTGGAGGTGTGTCTGGCAAAGTAGAATACATTTTTGCAGGGGAATGAGCCCCCCTGCACCCCCCTCCCCTACTACTTAAATATACTAACTTTGAGATCACACTACACTACAGTAGGGAAAAAGATATATTTCCTTATCCCCACTGTACCATTATTCAGTTAACTTGCAAAAGTGCACTTTCGTGAAAGTGGGTGTCTGCTTTCTAATCGTCAAAGAAATGAGTTTTTGAAGATTAGAAGTAGACTCCGTCACGGAAATATCAAATAGAGAAAACTATAAAGCAACTAAGACAAGAAGTGTCATTGTTAGAAGAATATAGAAGAGGGAACAGATCAACAGATTACTCAGAAAGATAGACATGATAAAATCAATACACAGTATTATAATGGATTAGGATCTATCTTGCAATATTGCAAATAATAAACTAAAAATCTCAGCACAGGCAGAAAAACTTAAAAAAATATGCAGATAAATATAAAGGAAAAGTACCAAATAAGCAATTTATTGATGACCCAAAAAAGTTTTATAGAGAATTGGGAAACAAGGTAAAAAGAATTGAAAAACCACCAAAAAAAAGAAGAACTAAATATATTTTGGAGAAGCATTTATGAAGATCCTGTGGAAGATAACAAAGATGCTAAATGGATAGAAGAAGTAAAAGAAAGAATAAGAAGTTTGAAGGTACAGGATATGAAATGGGATGAAGTAACAGCCAGAGAGATTGAAACAAAGTTAAGAAAAAGCCTCTAATTGGAAAACCCCAGGCCCAGATGCAGTCCCTAACTTAAAAGCATTAACATCTTGGCATGAAGATTTAGCCACGAGTAAGAACTATTTATATGTGTACCCTGAACAGACACCAACAACAGGAAAAACAATGCTCCTACTTAAGAGTGAACCTGTAAGCTACCCTAAAAATTATAGACCAGTAACTTGCCTTCCAACAACCTATAAGCTATACACTGGAATTGATGTTGACAGAGTTTATAGCCAATTAGAAGAAAACTCAATTTTGGCAGTAGAACAAAAAGACAATAAAGGAAAGTCATATGGAACAAAGGATCATTTGTTGTTAAATAAAGTCATAGTGGAGAACTGTAAAAAGGGAAAGAATCTAAGTATGGCATGGATTGACTACAAAAAGCATTTGATGGTATCCCACATTCATGGATAAAAGAGTGCTTAAAAATGTATAAGATACACCCTACACTGATCGACTACATTACAGTGACCATGAGACAGTGTCAAACCACTTTGCAATTAAGCCATGATAAAAGACAAATTATTATCCTAGGGATAAAAATTCAAAGGGGGATATTCCAGGATGACCCTTTGTCACTGCTGCTATTCTGTCTTGCCCTTAACCCATTAAGCTGTCTACTTTGCAGCTTAGACCATGGCTATAATTTGGCTCCTAGAAAACAACAATGTGTAAAGACTTCTCATCTTCTCTTTGTCGATGATTTGAATCTGTATAACTCATCAGATGAGGAACTGAAAGCACAACTGCAAGTTGCCAAAACTTTTTCAGATAATTAAGAATGTCATTTGGTCTTGATAAATGTGCAAAAGCAACCTTTAAAGCAGGAAGGCTGTAGCACCAAGAAAACATCAGTTTGGGTCAAGAATGTGATATAAAAGAACTTGAGCAAGAGGGAGTGTATAAATATTTGGGAATTCATGAAGGATCAACAGTAAAACATGAACAAATGTGAATAAAGCTTAGTAAGGAATACTTTAGAAGACTGAAAACAGAGTTGACATCTAGGAACAAAATTCAAGCTATAAACCAGTTTGCTATTCCTGTCCTAACTTACAGTTTTGGAATGATTGACTGGCCCAGAAATGTGTTGGATAGAATAGACAGGAAAACAAGAAGGATGCTACATGCTCACCAAATGATTTATAAAAAATCAGTGCATACCAAGATTATATATTCCCTGTTCCGAAGGAGGGATGGGCCTCCTTGAGATTGATTACATGTATAGATCTGTAATCGTGGGGCTGCACATATATCTGCTGACCTCACAAGACCAAAAAGTAGTGACATTTTTAAAACATAAGTCGAATAAATCTAAGATGACTTCTCAGCTTAATCTTACAGAAGCATATCGGTGTCAAGCAGGAATGGAAATCAAACCAGAAGTAGATAAAGGTCAGGCAGCAACTGAATGTGCCAAAAAATGAAAGAATATAAGGTGAAGGACCAGATGAGAAAGCAAGAAATGTGGACAATGTATAAATATAGTTGTAAGTATAGAAAACTTCTGTAAGAACCTCATGTTGATAAGGATCGAATGCAGGAATGGTTAAGGACATGTGAATTCAAACCAAGAGATGAAAGGTTAACATTGGTGGCCCAAGATAGTGGGGTACGTACACGTTGGTTTGCAAAGTCCATGGAACATATGGGAGAAACAGACAAATGTAGGTTTTGTAAAACAGAATTGGAAACAATTGCATACCTCATTGCTGGTTGTAATATACTAATGGCAGAAGGACTGTATACTGAAAGGCAAAATAATGTGGCACTGGGAATTGTGCAAACATAGTATTGACGTGGCTGAAAAACACTGGAAACAGGAATCACAAAGCATCATAGAAAACGATGAAGTCTACATCACATGGGATCACCCATTACCAACAGTTCAAAAGATACAGGCTAGAAAACCTGATATAGTGGTCCATGAAAAGAAGACAAAAGTAGCATTGATCATTGAAATTGCCACACCCAGTGACTACAGTGTCTTGAGTACAGAGAGACACAAAGTCATAAAATATCAGGATATCCAGGCAGAAATGAGAGCAATACAGAAGAAAGATACCCAGACAGTTCCAAAAGTAGTAGTAGCAATGGGTCTCATAAAAAAGAATTTAACATGTGTACCAATAACACTTTGTTTTACAGCACAATAAACCACTCCCATGCCTGATTAAAAGTATATATATATTTAGAAAGCTTGTGAGGAAATTATTACTCTATTTTTGTTTTACTTGGATCGCTTGTCTGTGTACTTAATAAAGGATTTTCAACTGGAAACAGAGTGCCTGCCTTGCTTGGATTACTTTCGAATACTTAGTAATGCTGTAGAATTATATATTTTCTATTATCACTTTTTGACTTGACAAGTTTATGTTCGCTACTTCTACTACTATTGTCTGATCTGATTAATATACAGTGATTAACTAGAAATATATGGACTGAAAATCTTCCACACAGAGAAGTTTCTTACACTGTTTTGTTTTTAGACCCACTACACTTTAATGAGTTGTTTTGAGACTTCGGGGATACCACGGAGATTACTTGTTTTTTGTTGATAAAAAAGAATCTACAATCATATTTAGATATGTTATTAATCAATGTAACCCCATACGAATTGCAGAAGGGGTCATAACTGGGCACATTGTGGGTGCTGCGAAGAGCACTTCTGGTTGCCATCAAAGATTGAAACAACACTAATTTCATGAACTTTAATCGTACTCTGACTTAGGAATGGGGTCCCTTCCTGTCATGGTATTAGAAACCCAAAAGACTTGGAGAAATTAAAAAAAATAAAGGCAAGCAATAGATAAGGATATCTTTTTCCATGGTATACAATACAACACTGTAATTATCTTACCTGTTCTACAGGATAAGAACAATGTGTATGTATACAATACATAGTGTACAGTATTTAGCAAAAGCAGTTGATGCAGTTAATTCATTATTTCACACCATGAAGCAACTAGATATAGTATGTATATTTAAACCTCAACATTTTAAGTCATTGACTTCTGAAGTAAATATATGTGTATATGTATGCATCTATATATATATATATATATATATATATATATATATATATATATATATATATATATATATATATGTGTGTGTGTGTGTGTGTGTGTATGTATATATAAATTTATAAATAAGGTCACTTTTGTCGAGAAAGCGATATGATGACCTTCCAAACCTCAACTGCAAAAGGCTGGCAAAGCACACGTCAACATGCAACTATGTATGCATCAAGAAATAACCTTGGCACATGCAATTCTTATACTAAAAATAAAAACAAATAACATTGCTTTTGTAGGGGCAAGCTACCCCTGCATTCCCCATGTGAGGGGCTATGCCCCCACATCCCTGCTAATTATATATACTAGCTCCAACATCGTATATTATCAGGGAAAGAGCATAGTCTCCAACCCTGATAATTGTGTGATATCGCACACCTGTTGACCATTTGTTTAATTGACCATCATCTTCTTTCGGCTGTTCCCGTTAGGGGTCACCACAGCGGATCATCTGTTTCCATTTCTTCCTGTCCTCTGCATCTTGCTCTGTCACACCAACCACCTGCGTGTCCTCTCTCACCACATCCATAAACCTTATCTTAGGCCTTCCTCTTTTCCTGTAACCTGGTAGCTTCATCCTTAGCATTTTTTCCCAATATACTCAGCATCCCTCCTCAGCACATGTCCAAACCAATGTAATCTTGCCTCTCTGGCTTTGTCTCCAAACCTTCCAACCTGGGCTGACCCACTAATATACTTATTCCTAATCCTGTCCACCCTCGCCACACACAGTGCAAATCTTAACATCTTTAACTCTGCCACATCCAGCTCAAACTCCTGCCTTTTTGTCAATGCCACTGTCTCCAACCCATATAACATAGCTGGTCTCACTACCCTCTTGTAGACATTCTCTTTCACTCCTACTGGTACTCGTCTGTCACAAATCACTCCTGGCACTCTTCTCCACCCACTCCATCCTGCCTGTACTCTCTTCTTCACCTCTCTTCCACACTCACCATTAACCGTTACTCTGAACTATTGATCCCAAGTATTTACACTCATCCACCTTCACCACCTCTACTCCTTGCATCCTGCTGACCTTCATTCCTCTTCTCTCTAGAGCATATCTCCATCTCTCCAGGGTCTCCTCCACCTGTTCCTTACTCTCACTACAGATCACAATGTCATCTGCAAACATCATAGTCCACGGGACTCCTGTCTGATCTTGTCTGTCAAACTGTCCATCACCATTGCAAATAAGAAAGGGCTCAGAGCTAATCCTTGATGTAACCCCACCTCCACCTTAAATGCATCCGTCACTCCCATTGCAGACCTCACTGCTGTCACACTACCATCATACATATCCTGTACCACTCTTACATACTTCTCTGACATTCCAGACTTCCTCATACAATACCACAACTCCTCTCTAGGCACCCTGTCATATTCTTTCTCTAAGTCTACAAAAACACAATGCAACTCCTTCCGACATTCTCTGTACTTCTCCATCAACACTCTCAGAGCAAACATTGCACCTGTAGTGCTCTTTCCCGGCATGAAACTGTACTGCTGATCACTAATCATTACGTCCCTTCTTAATCTAGCTTCCACTACTCTTTCCCATAACTTCATGCTGTACTGATCAATTTAATCACTCTGTTGTTACTACAGTTCTGCACATCACCCTTATTCTTAAAAATCGGTACCAAAACACTTTCTCCATTCCTCAGGCATCCTCTCACTTTCCAAGATTTCATTAAACAATCTGGTTAAAAACTCCACTGCCATTTCACCTTAACACCTCCATGCTTCCACAGCTATGTCATCTGGGCCAATAGCCTTTCCATTCTTCATCCTCTTCATAGCTATCCTTACTTCCTCCTTGCTAATCCATTGTACTTCATGATTCACTATCCACACATCATCCATCCTTCTCTCCCTCTCATTCTCTTCATTCATCAACCCCTCAAAGTACTCTTTCCATTTCCTCAACACAGTCTCCTCTTGTTTAACTGACCAAATGCAGTAAAATAAACAGATGTTGAATAAAATAATTTAGACTAAAGTTAGTCCACCCATGTATATCAATATTGATATCAATATGGATATAAGAATTGACAGGTTTAGATGTATATATGAGCAAAGTCAAAACATCTTTTTGAGTACTGTATCCTGTAGTGACCTTTGCTTTTGCACCTCACCAGGCAGAGGGCATTACATGCCCAGACTAATTATATTTTTCTCTGAGCCAATGCAAGTGAGTTATAAAAACTCTCATCAAGGGCAACTGAAGCATAAGGCAATGGGGGGAGACACAACCCCCTCCACTTTAAAATATTTACCTGATATGCCCCTGTCTCACTATTCAATAATAAATATTACATATAAAAATAAAAACAAATAAAAAAGACTTGACTGGTGCTGGTGCCAAAAGTCTCTTCTCTGGAAGCTGTCTTCACTTTCTTTTAACTTTGTTGTCTTACCAATGTAGCTGCCTTTTTCTTGCGGAGTGTCTGCTAGTATCTATCTACTGTCTGTCATGGACAGACACCCACGTTTTTTAGATAAATGAATCCATATTTGCTAAACTGCAAACAGGGAAAAAAAATTACCTTTAGAGTAAAGGAAGAGAGTGATTACCAAACTTTACAAAATGTGCTTTCAAGTCGGTCATATTCAGTCTGCTTTGCTTTTGTTCTGATTGGAGATCTAATCATTTTAATTATGGTGCAGGTTTTCCTTTGCTACCTTTTACACCAGTTCTAGTGAACTAGTTCTACTTTCTGGGCTGCTCTGACACTCTCTGACTTTGTAATGTAAACTGTGTCACTTTTGGCTCAAGGAATATTTTACTGCCTTGGGAAATGAGATGAAGTTCAGTTTTTTACTCTAGGAGAATGTTGTTCTGAGAATCATAATGAAACTCAGCCATATTTTTCTAATTTTTATAGCCTGTCACCTTTATGTGTTTGCATATCAAGTGATACACTTTTGCTGAAATCTTCTTTGCATCAGTGACTTCAAGAGCTCCCCAGGTCCTTGAAGATATATTTAATCCAACTAAATAATGCAGCAACATTTTTCATTTATTGTTTTTAATGTAAATCAAATTATGCCACATAGCCAGTGCCAGATCCAGCAATAGGTTACCAAGGCAGTTGCCTAGGGCCCACTTGCTGGGAGGGGGCCCCTGCTGGCTTGGACGGGAGCCTTCTAGTCATGGGGACTGTCATATTTACTTTTATCATTTCAAAAATTATTCTTTAAGGATACCCTTTGCATCCGGTCGCAGCATGTGTCCTCATCACACAGACCTGTTTATTTCCATGATCCATGTGTGCTCGGAACTTAAATACAAAAAGAAGTTCCTTCAGCTGCTTCCATGGACAGACAAGTAAGCGAAATTCCTCCAGCTGCTTCCACAGGTGTGTGTGTGTGTGTGTGTGTGTGTGTGTGTGTGTGTGTGTGTGTGTGTGTGTGTGTGTGTGTGTGTGTGTGTGTGTGCATGTGTGTGTGTGTGCGTGCGTGTGTGTGTGTGTGTGTGTGTGAAGAATGTCCGGATTTTGCCTCATATTTTTGGTCTGTTCCTCATAAAATTTGTGATTTTCTAGAATTTTGTGGAAAATCAGTGAGGAATGAATTCCCTAAATTATGACAGGCATTTGAATTTCAGACAATACATGGTAACAAAAGACCTTTTTATTTTAGCATTTTTTTCCCCTATTTTTGAGTATTTGATCCCCTCCCATTATTTTTGGCTTTGTCCAGATTTTTTTGTGTTAAGAGCTATGGGTGTGAAATCCACTAGCTAGGGATAGCAGATGGTTAATTAATTTAGTGAGTCTCAAAGCGTGTACCTTAGTTACAGGAAACAAGAGCCTGAATCTTCTACCCAACAACCAAGCTACGAAAATTTGTTTCAGGTGCATTTCTCAAGGAATTGTGTTTCAGCTGCATTTCTCAAGGAACTGTGAACTTTAAGGGAAGAGAAGATTATTGCTGCTCATGCTAAGTTTGTTTACAATATGCAACTGTTTTCTTTAGCAAATGCTATCACTATTGTGCTAGAGAATTGAAAAGTATTGTTAGTAGCACAAAAGGTAGCATAATTGCTTTTGATGCAGAAGGCTATGGGTTCTACTCCCACAGCATGTAGATGGATTGCTGATGCTGTGTTGTACTTTAAAGGGGTGGAATGCTACAGTCTGGGAGGATGTCCTCCTTTAGATGAGATGCCTATTAACTATGAACCTTTTATCAGTTTGCCATTCATTCCCTATTGCAATATTACCAGCTTATCATTTTTTTAATGTAACATAGACAATTTATTTTTAAGGGCACCAGCACTGAATATGTAGATGAAACAATGAACTATAAAGTTGTTTGCTAGCAGCAACCTCTTCATTAGGTACAGATCTCTTTAATGTGGAATTATTCAGATGACTTTTACTTCTGCAGAGATTGTGCATATTGACTGATATTGGTAGATTGTAATGAGAGAAGTTTGAGTGGCCTTTTATGGTTGAAATTTTTGAACTAGGCAGTTTTGTAATTGGTTGATAGGTTTTGTTTCATTGCTTACTGAAAATTTTCAAAACTACAAATTAAAAACATGTTGTAATAAGTGATAGAAGGAATATAATTTAATACAATTAGGAAGGTGAATCAAGGAACACACACATGTATGACTGGCCCTAAAAATGTGTGCATGTGGCCTATGATTTAAAAAAAGCCCAAAGATAAACTTTATCCACCACTAGCCAGATGCATTTTCTTTGAATGTGGGATGCAAGCCATTTCAATTAATGTGAATTTCAAGGGCAGAGAAGTTTTAATGCTAAGTCTGTTTTCACTGTGAGACTATTGCTTTGCTTATCAAATGTCTGTCAGTGTTTGTGCTATAAAATCTGACATAAAAGTTTTAAATTAAATCCAAATATCTGTAAGCATTATAGAAGTAAAGCCGAAAACAGTATGCACACTGAGAGTTTTGAACAGTGTTTATAGCAAGTGGGGTGGAATAGCCAAGCAATGGGACAATGGAATGGTTGCTGGGGGTGGGGAGCTGTGTATGGGGATGAGGGGGTGTATGGGGGAGCCCAATTCATTACCCTGCCTAGGGCTCCATTCGACCACGATCTGGCTCTGCATATAGGTATGCAGTTTGATAAATAAGAGGGCTTTAGAAATTAAACTTGGCAGTTAGTGTGTATGTCAGTTTCAAGTTTAGCAAGCAAGACATGTTGAAGAATAAACCTCATTTGCTTAGTAATGGGAAGGTGCAGAGTGCAAAAGATCAGCTAATCATGAAGATGGAAACCTCACATTTATCACTTTTCTGACATTATGAATTCCTGAATTGTCTGCTCCTTCATGTCAGACATGCCAGCTTAAATTTTTTCTAGACTCTTTGGTCATCGTCTGTGCATTAATGTCTAACTACCAAGATATTATGAGCAAAGAAATATATATTAATATGTAAAATCCCACATCAGTTTTGACTAGTTTCTCACATTCTAGTTGCATAAAATGTTTGGAGGCTCCTGCTTACATTTATTAGGTATAAAATTACAAATCTGGGATATGGTCATTTATAGGAGATTCACAGTTTATGCATAAAGTCACTTGCACTGCATTCCAAGGAAGAAAACATTGATTTTGTGTTGTATGTGTGTGTGTGTGTGTGTGTGTGTGTGTGTAAATATATATATATATATATATATATATATATATATATATATATATATATATATATACACATACATGTATTTATTTTCACTCAGAATTCAAAGAAAGAATATAAAAACTGTATTACACGTTGTGTGCTATCAGAAGTTAAACTATGGTCTCTATGGGAGAAAGAGAAGTTGTAGAAAAGTGAGTTGCCAGATGTTCTAGAGAAGTACATTGCTGGGCATTATTAATGTTTCATTTCTATTATTATTGCAGTGATGGTTTCCATATTTTTAGTACAATTCCATCACTGTGGTCCCTAAAGCATGAGTAGTGAAACACAGAATTACTCTGTTGAGCTGTTGCTTGCATTAGCTTTGCAACTACATTCAATAGGCTTCACATATAATATTTGTTATAATTAATATTGCAATTTTCTCATTTAACTATCACTTATTTGTACATGGTAGACTCTCTTCATTCATATCAAACACTGCTCCTCCTTGATCCATTATCTCTCTCTCTCTCTCTCTCTCTCTCTATATATATATATATATATATATATATATATAAAATATTTATATATGGGTGAAAATCATGTCATCTCAAACTCAACTTATCTAAACACCTCACCAAATACAACTTATCTAAACTCTTTTCATTTAAAGGAGAAAAAGGGAAAAACAAAACAAAACATATATTTTTATGCATTATAAAATGATTTTTTGCTCACTGGTATAAATATTGCCCTCTAAGCAAAAACATTTTTTTGAGATTTAGATGAAATAATGTGCTTATATATGTATGTACAACTCAATTGAAAAACAAACAAATCTGTTACAGGAAAAATATAAAAAATAAAAAAAACATACAATAAGCTGGTTGCGCACGTGTGCACACCCTTAAACTATTGCTTTGTGTGTGTACACCCTTAAACTAATACTTTGTTGAAGTACCTTTTGATTTAATTATAACATTTGGTCTTCTTGGGTAGGAGTCTATCAGCATGGCACATCTTGCCTTGGCAATAATTGCCCACTCTTCCTTGCAAAAGTGCTCCAAATCTGTCAGATTATGAGGGCATCTCTTGTGCACAGCCCTCTTCAGGTCACCCTACAGATTTTCTATTGGATTTAGGTCTGGGCTCTGGCTGGGCCATTCCAAAACTTTAATTTTCTTCTGGTCAAGCCATTCTTTTGTTGATTTGGATGCATGCTTGGGGTCATTGTTGTGTTGAAAGGTGAAATTCCTCTTCATCTTCAGCTTTCTAGCAGATGCCTGAAGGTTTTGGGCCGAAAGTGATTGGTATCTGGAACTGTTCATAATTTCCTTCACCTTGACTAAAGCCCAGTTCCAGCTGAAGAAAAGCAACTCCAAAGCATGATACTGCCACCACCATGTTTCACCATGGGAATGGTGTTCTTTTGGTGATGCAAAATGTTGTTTTTGTGCCAAATGTACCTTTTGGAATTGTGACCAAAAAGTTCAACCTTGGTCTCATCAGACCATAACACATTTTCCCACATGCTTTTGGAAGACTTAATGTATCGATTTCAAATTGTAGCTGGGCCTGGATGTTTTTCTTTGTAAGAAAAGGCTTCCGTCTTGCAACCCTACCCCATAGTCCAGACATATGGAGAAGATGTGAGATTGTTGTCACATGTAGTACACAACCAGTATTTGCCAGAAATTCCTGCAGCTCCTTCAGTGTTGCTGTATGTCTCTTGGCAGCCTCCCTGACCAGTTCTTATCTTGTCTTTTCATCAATTTTGGAGGGACGTCAAGTTCTTTGCAATTTCATTGTTGTCCCATATTTTCTCCACTTTTTGATGACTGTCTTCACTGTGTTCCATGGTATATCCACTGCTGTGGAAATTTTTTTGTACCCATCTCCTGACTGATACCTTTCAACAAAGAGATCCCTTTGATGCTTTGTAAGCTGTCTGTGAACCATGGCTTTTGCTGTAGCAGGCAACTGAGGAAATGTCAGGAAAATTCTACTAGAACAGCTGAACTTTATTTGCGGTTAATCAGAGTCTCTTTAATTGATGGCAGGTGTGTACCCAAGAAGACTGAATGCTGTAATTAAATCAAAAGGTGTTTCAACAAAGTATTAGTTTAAGGGTGAGCACACTTATGCAACCAGCGTATTGTATATTTTTTATTTTTTATATTTTTCCCCTAACAGATTTGTTTGTTTTTCAGTTGAATTGTACAGGTTATAGGTCACATTAAAGGTGGGAAAAGTTTTGAAATGATTTATTGTGGTCTCATTTTTTTATATCGGAAAAACCTGGCATTTTAACAGGGGTGTGTACACTTTTTATATCTACTGTATGTATATGTGTGTATATATATATATATATATATATATATATATATATATATATATATATATATATATATATATGTGTGTGTGTGTGTGTGTGTGTGTGTGTTTATGGATAAATATTTGAAATGTTGGTATCTACTAGAACAAGACCCAAAACATATAGACTGAATAGCTGAAAAAATGGACTTGCATATAGTAAGTCCAAGATATCCATTTCTCAGGATACTTCCTTTTCTTCAAGGTATGCTGATCTTAGAATTAGTATATATAGGTTCTGGGAGCATTGGAGGGCTTGTTCCTCACATCAAAGGGTGCAGGAGGACTTGCCCTCTGCAAAACAAGATGTTTAAAGGTGAAGACTGTTGTTTAAGATTCAATCTTTTCCTGTACCTAAACTAAATGATACATTAGAATGAAACATATAATGCTTATTAAGTACACTTCTTTCTCTTTCTTTTGCAGGAGAGATCACTAAAGCATACAGCTGTTCTGGGATTCCATAGTCTGAAAGTCTGTTTTACATAAAAAGCACTAACAGATGATCGTGTACAACACCACATGTAATCACATGCTTAATTTCATAAATTTTCCCATTCAGTTAACAGTTTTTCACACAATCTTCTTTATCTCCTGTTTTCGACTGCATGCATTCTAGGCTGTCATTTCCAACCTTACAGATGTTGTGATATGTTCATTGCTACCATATAATTTATGCATTCATCATCCCCTCTACATTTCTTCTTAATCATCCACTATCTGCCTTTCAAAGTATTCCAGTCATAGTAATTTCTGCAGGTATAATTTGAAAAATGTATTACTGTTCTTTGTTACGTCTTTCTCCTTGTTTTCTTTTGCAGGTGATGTAGGCGGCCCTCTCAAACCCTGGCTTATGACTCCAGTCCATAACCCTAGAGCAGCTGCTTAGGAACGCTTCATCACCATCATGTACTAGGCATGGATTGTCATCGAGCAAGTGTTTGGCCTGCTGAAAGCCTGTTCTTATTGCCTGGATGTGCCTGGGGGATCCCTTCAGTATGACCTTGTTACTGCATGCAGGATGTTTACTGAGTGCTGCATTCTGCACAACATGATTATGCATAGGCCTGGTACTAAACTGCCCCAGGATGTCAGTACAGCTTCTCCTACTGTTCCTTCAACCAGTGATGACAGTGAGGACAGACAGCTAACAGCAGTATCAAAGGATCCCTTGTGGCAGGCTTGTGCATGGTACCTGGCTGCACAGGCAAAGTTGTGGCATCTACTGCACCATTATGGGCCATGGGAATTAAGGTCATGGTACCTTTATGTTACTAACTCTTAGATTTAATTTGATGCAGGTAGTGTAACCTGTGGGCAGTGCTAAGTGGTGCGTGGCATAGTGCCACTATACAGCAGATAGTTTCACTCTTATGTAAATACATTTTTTATTTTTATGCTGAATTCATTGATAGCTGCATCTGTTTTGTTTGTCATAGCTCCACTCTGATGCTTAACTAGTAACTGTTATGTGTATTGCTATTGGTAAAGGGCATAAGAACAAGTGAAAAGACCCATTTTAGTGTAGTGCTTTTCATAAATATTATATTTAAATAGCATACATGGATCTTGGTTGTTCATTAACTGCCAGTATTTCAGGCTGCATTGCAAGTAATGATATAATGAATGTGTATTTTTGAATGTGTTGGGCAAACTGCCTTGTGTAATGTTAGCCACTGATGTATAGTGTTGCCTCAGGTGATACTGCACATCAGAGTAGGTAGTGCTTTCATTAGGACATATTTCTGTGTTTCATCAGCACTGTTAACTAGTCATCATTTGTGTAGTCCTGAGGGTGAGGTGGCAACAGTGCTAGTTACAAAGAGCTATGACAGTATCATATGTATGGCCCTAGTTGTACTATACTTTATAAATGTATATTTTTGATAGGTTTGAATATTCATATTTATTGTTGTATTTATTTGATTTAAGAGATGTTTGTAAATGTGTACATATATATTGTTTTATGTGTTGCACTTTTTGATGATTATCAATTAGGGAAATTATGTCATAATTAATTGGTTTTATAAAAGGCAATGGCTGTAATTGATTTTTAGTTCTGAGGAAGTTCTTTAATAAACAGGATGAAAGTGCTCAACTTGATTCTGACTCCAGTGTGGTTTGTTTTATTTAGTTTTTTCCTTCTTATAGTTTTTTAAGTGCAAGTCTCTGGTTTAACTGAGAGCTGGAAACCTTTTTACATGGAAATTTTATCTGGAATTCATATGTGGTTTGAATATTTTTAGTCCGTTTTTCTACTACCGTTGAACAACAAGTTATAAGGAAGTAACAGTTATTGGTCAATGTTTGACATTTAAAAACATTGGTTCACAAACTTTTCTTATTTTGGTGACACAAGACTGTCTCCTCATAAAAGCTCTTTTTAGAACAGGTATTTCAGTTCCACTGGGATAGGTAGAGGATTGACAGAAGTCCACTGATCTTATTGATTTTATACATTCAGTAATTGGTGGTGAACAAGGTACTATAGTTCTGTTCAATGGAACTGTTGACAGGCTGGTGTCTGTAAGTTCTGTCTCCTTACAAAAGTTCTTTTTAGAGCTGGTATTCAGTGGTGGGAGGTAAAGGATTGACAGCATTTCACCTTAGTGCCTTTCAATATAGTGCAAGTAATTTTACCAGCTTTTGTTTTATTTGTTCGCCAGCTTAAAGTCATTTTTGTGTCAGAAGTTCACAGAGATACTTGGAAACATTCTGACAATTACTTTTTTATTTAAAACAAATAATAAGAATAGTGTTATGACTACACAGGGAACTACAAATGGTGATGTCAGCATTTATCCTACACCAGAAGATGTTAATACGCTAACAACAATGCTACAGGGAGTCATCCTGAAGGCTCAAGACTTATTGAGAATGATGAAAGGTAATGGTGAAATGTGAATACACCATTATAACAGAAATGGTTCAGACAATTCATCTAACGACGAGGGTACATTAGTAAGTGAAGAAATATTTAGAAATGGCATGCCATTGACAGACTTTATAGAGAAAAAATATAGAGATCCTTTCATCAATCTGAACATCAGTAGCAGCCTTTCTAGAGATGCTAACATATTCAACAAGGACACACCGGACTTTAAAAATCAGTTTCTCCTGTTGGAGAAAAAGGTACTGAAATGTAAGACTTTAATGTGTGAAAATCAGTATCTCACTTAATGTGTAGATTTGAGGATAGATCCCCTAGGTTTAAGAGTTTATGCATTTCCTAATGGGGCAAAGTTTGACAATGGTTTATTCACTAAATTGATGGAATTATATAATAACACTGGCTTGAATGTGCTTAAACTGCTTGTTCAATGGAATAGTGAACAAATGAATGTGTTGAAAGCTGATATTAAAAAAACTGGATAGTGTTCTTACAGAACACACTTTGATACATATGCATTACCATTTGTTTAGTAATTTAGAGGACAAAGTAAATAAGCATATGGAAGATTTAATGATTAAGAAAAAAAAAGTTATTGAGAGATAAATGCTTACCAGCAGAAGCAGGCATATTTAGTTAATAAAAAGAAAATCAATACCAACAATAATTTTGTGAATAGGAAGAACTCACATTACAAGACAAATTCCCTACATAGGCTTGCTTCCTTTTCTGATGGGAACAAGATTTTAGTTAATAATTATGATCAGGATACTAACAGTAAAGAGATTTTGACCCGTGTTTCTAGTGTTAGTAGTGAAGAAAGTTCCCCTTTTACCACTCAAGTAAGTGGGAACAGCAGCCCCCCCCCCCCTCATCAGGAGGCATTTACAGTAGTGGGGAAGAAAAAAGGAAAGGCCAGGGGGCGTTAACTAATTTGTATGAGATTTTTAATTTAAGTGACAGAACGTTTACTAAAGATGAAATAGAAGTTCTAAAAAAGGGTTTTTCATTTTTACCAGCTCATAGGGCTAAAATTACAGATACTGTTTTAGATTTTAAGCTATATGTCAGAAAATTAAATTTGAAATATCTTTATCATGACATTTATTTATTTATTTTTATTTATTTAAATTTGTTGACCGGGAGTGTCCGACTGGACGTAGGTCCATTTTCAGCGGAGGCCCGGGGAGAAAAGCTCCACATTTAAAATAAACAGTCAGTAGTTACATTGGATTACATAGCGATTAACAATTTAACATCGCAATTACTTACAACATATTTACAGATGAAGAACATAGTACATCAGTAGACAACTAGAATCTTTATCTGTGAAGTACATAACAGGCATTAACAAATGCTACAATAAGAAGTTCCTGCTGTATAATAAGTACTAGGCTTATGAGCATCTGAGCTTGCTATAATCAAGGTAGTTAGTGGAGTGGAAAGAAAGGTAGTGGTTGGATGGGGTGGATGATATTAGAGTGGAAGTTGCAAGGGCATAGCCAGCATGTTTTTAGGTGCGCTTTTAGTAAAGTTTTGAAGTGGGTGCATGATGGTATGGAGGTAATTGTGGGTGGGAATGAGTTCCATAATTTGGCTATGGCGCAAGAGAATAGTGCTTCACCAGCAGAGTTATTGGCTTTGGTGATCTGCAAGTGATTTTTGTTGCTGGATCTTAGTGGTCTGGTGGTGCGATAGGGTTGGAGTAGATTCTGGAGGGATGGGACATTTAGTGGATGATTTACCAGTTTTTGGGCGAGTGAAAGTTAATACCACTGAAGGAGGTGAGGGAGTTCAAGCCAGCCCAGTTCAGCAAGTGAGAGACAGTGGTGACTACGGTAGGATGCCCCTGTGGCGAATTTGGCGATTTTTGTTGTAGCAGGTCTCTAGCTTGTTTAGATCACATTGCCTTAGGTTGGTGTATATTAGAGAGGCATAAAGTAGGGTGGAGATAAGGTGGGAATTTGCTATTGAAATCTTTGCTGCTTTGGTGAGAAATTGCTTATTTCTGTATAACGCTCCTAGTTTTTTGTGGACTTTTTTTATGGTCATGGATATGTGAATATCAAATTTTAGTTTATTGTCTATTTCCACTCCTAGCAATTTGGTGTGTTCAGTTGGGTATATAGTGGTGTTGTCTTTTGTTGTGATGTTAAAGTGAGAGTTGTTTTGAGTATGTTTGGTGGGTTGGAAGATGAGTAGTTTAGTTTTGTTTGGGTTGAGTATTAATTGGGCATCGGATAACCATGTTTCAACAGAGGAAAAGGCTTCCTGTGTGACTTTTTGCAGTTTAGGTAGTGACTGGGCTGAGCAGATGATGGTCGAGTCATCTGCGTATTGCATGAGTGTGCCATGTTTGGTGGCAGAGGCTAGATTATTGGTGTAAACAGAGAAGAGTAGGGGTCCAAGGATGGATCCTTGGGGAACCCCTATGGAGACAGGTAGTTGGGGAGATATGTCATTCTGCCATACAACGGATTGTTGGCGGTCAGACAGGTAACTCCGAAACCAGTTGGTGACTGATTGTGAGAAGGATAGGTTATTGAGGACAGAGATAAGTTGTTTGTGTGGGACCATGTCAAATGCTTTAGATAGGTCTAGGAAAGTAGCAGAGGAGAGATAGACATTGTTTTTATGCTGAAGGATAGTGTTAGTAAAGGAGAGTAAGGCAGTGGTGGTACTATGGTTTGGTCAGAAACCATGCTGAGTACTTGAAAGGAGGTTGTTAGTAAGTAGGTAGTCTGAGACCTGAGAGTGTATGCATCTCTCTAGTATTTTGGAGAGTGGAGAGACAATAGCTATGGGGTGGTAATTGGTTAGTTCTGCAGAGGGTCTGCCTTTGTGGAGGGGAATTATATGTGATACTTTCCACAGTGTGGGAACGTAACTTTCTAACAGAGATCGGTTAATCAAGATGGATACTGGGTAGGCCAGAGCATCAGCTGCGATTTGTAGGTATTCACTTGGGAGGTTGTCTGCTGCTAATTTGGTGGGTTTAAGTTTAGTTAAGAGTTTTTTTATATTGGAGGTAGGTACAGGAGAAAAAGAGAAGGCAGTGGGGAGATTACTAGTTGAAGGTGTGGGTTGGAGGGGAGGGGGGTTGTGTTGTTTAGCTAGTGATAGTATGGTTTGGGTGAAGTGTGTATTGAATGAGGTAGCAATATTTTCTGAGGAGTGAGGGATGTTAGGAGGAGGGGTACTGACTTTACCTGGGTGGAGGATGGAATTTATGGAGGACCAGAATTGTTTGGGGCTGTGTTGTGAGGAGTCTAGGGCAGACTGGTAGTATTGGAATTTGTCCTGTTTTGTTAGCTTTTCGACTCTATTGCGTAGTTCTAGGAATTTCTGTCTAGCTGAGGGGGTTTTGGTTTTGCGCCAGTGCTCCCAGGCTTTATCCCCGTTTTTCATTTCTGACTTAGTGGTTTTCTGTAGCCATGGGGAGGGTTGTGCTTTGGTTCTGGAAAATCTTATGCGGGCATGGTAATTAAGGATGTTCAGGAAGATAGTATTAAAAAATTCAACTGCATCATCTAGACTGAGGTACTTTAGAAGATGCCAGTTACATTCTTTGAGGGATGAGATGAATGTGAGTGGGTTAAAGTTTAGTTTTTTACGTATTTGACAGTAGATGACAGGTTTAGCTTGGTATAGGTATTTTTTAAGTAGGAATGTTGGGGAGTGATCACTGAGGCTATCTAATAAGCAGCCTGTTATATATGACTGGGGGCTCTTACTGACTAGTATCCAATCCAGGGTAGAGTGCTTGCTGGAGTTTTTATTTATCCTGGTTGGTGACTGGACTAGTTGGGTGAAGCCATGAAGGTGTACATGATGGGTTGGATTGTTGCCAGAACAGGATTGCCAGTCAATATTGAAATCACCTAAGATGATAGTTTCTTGGGGGAGATGGTGGGTAGACCAGCTGAGGAGGTTTTCTAGTGGAGGGATGTTTTGGCCAGGTGGGAAGTAGCATCCAATTATGTTGATGGTTTTGTTTTGGTTAATTTTGAGGTTGGTATATATTATTTCTTCATTGCCTATTTGTGGAGCTGATGATTTTAAGATGTGGATGTTTAGATGCTGTTTAAATATTATAGCTACACCACCTCCTTTTTTGTTTAGCCGGTCTACTCTTAGTATGCCGTAACCTGTAGGAAGTATTTGCTCACTGGTAATGTGAGGTTTTAGCCAGGTTTCTGTCAGGATGATTATATCTGGGGAGTACAAGTCTATGGTGGCATGGAGTTCATGGACTTTGTTGGATATACTTCTAATATTTAGGCTTAGTAGAAGGAAGTCACTTGGCTTTCTACTGGCTGTAATATAGAAGAAGTTGTGGTTTCTAGTCTGATTATGAGGATTGGGGTTGGAGATGGTAGGGCCAGGGTTGGGGTGGATGTCTCCACTTAGGGCTAGTTTTGATATGCATGAGATTATTAGTTTTCTCAGCTTTTGAATGTGTTTGTTTATAAGGGAAATTTTATGATTGTGCTCTGTGAGTAATAGGTATGGTGGGAGGGTTACTATGTTAAGTTGTAGGGATGCTTTATGTTTGAGTAATATAGTTGGTAGAATATGTGGGGGGTGCATAGGGATGGTTCTTGAGCTGGTGGGAGGGGAGCTGAGTGTGGGTGAGACATGAGTGGTGGTGTGAGTAGTAGTACAGTGGTAGTGGTTGAGTGGGGGAATGATGGAGCTTTGGTAGGATGTAAGATATGCAAGGAGAGTGCATGCAGTGAGCATAGGAAAGGTATGCTTGTACATGTTAGTTGAGGAGGTGTGACAGTAAAGGGAAGATGGAGGAGGTAGTGTTGGGTTAGCGCTGTGGTTGGCTATTGGAAAGATGGGAGGGGTTTGAGTGCAATAAAGGTGGGACCACTGGGGGCGGGAGGGAATAGGGGGCAGGGTGGGTAGTGAAGCGGGTAGAAACCCTGTTAGTTGCTTGTATGAGGGGGCTGGAAACAATCACAAAGCAAAGACAAGTATGTGTTAAGAAACAATCACAATTGACCAAGGACTGCTCTGAAACTGTAAGTCATTTCTTAATTTCAGGTGGAAAAACAGGATAACCTTGTATCAGCAGGCTACTGTGGTCATAGTTTAAATTAACAAACACACAGTATAGATCAGTTATGGATACTGTTTGCTAACAGAAGGGAATAAGAGAAAGGGGGCTGCTTACAAGCCATAGCAGAGTGCTCTCCAGGGGAAAATGAATATTGGCTCAAACAGGTAGACACATACTCAAAGTTAACTGTAGCTGTTTGCAGACAGTTCAGACCCGGACATGCCTACTAGTAACATCAATCATTGGAAAAAGAAAAGTAATCTTTACCCACCGTTGGTTAACACGTTGAAGACCTTTGCTATGATTTGTGAGAATGACATTTATAACTTGCATAATTTTGGTAGGTTTAATAAATCCAACTTTGATAGAAATTTGACAGGAAAACAATTTGTTGCTTTGAAACAGTGAATTTCTTACAGTGATGTTAGATACATGAAAGCAGATAAAGGGCAGGGTCTGGTCATTATGAATGTTGTTAAGTATAATGAAACTATAGGTAATATGTTGGCTGACACAGACAAATGCAAAAAGGTTTCAAAAGATGTAGTTAGAAAAAAGTTTCAGGAACTTGATTTAATATTATTGGATTCAGGAGCGGCCTTAGGTCAACTGGTGCCCTAGACAAAAGAGCACCACGGCACCCCCACCACCACCACACCACGCAGTGCCCCCATCCTGGTCTCCCTACACCAAATAAATACTGGAAAAGTGCCCCTACTAAAGTGGCGCCCTAGGCAGCCGCTTAGTTGGCCTATGCCTAAGGCTGGCTATGATTGGATTTATTACACCAACAGTTCATTACTATCGATCTCTTTGAATTTCTTAATGTTGAACAGCCACAACTGGGGACTTTGTTTGGAATTCCCAAAATACATCAGAATGCTGAACACCCCCCATTCAGACCCATGGTGTCTTCCCCACGTAGTAAAACATCAAACATTTCTATTTATTTAGATTAAATACTTAATCCTATTGTGCAAAATAGTAAATGGTTTTTGAAAGACTCATGGATGTTTCTAGATGGGTTGAAGTTATATGAATTTAAGGGGGATGTGAGTATGCTGTGTACATTTGACATTTGTTCATTATATACTGCAATAGAACAAACAGAAGGTACAGAGTTTATGAGGCTTTACTTAAATAAACACAAGAATTGTCTTAAACAAGACATCTTTGTGGTATGTCAGTTTTTGGAGCTAGTGTTAATGAACAATGTTTTTATGTTTGGAGAAGGAGTTTACCAACAGACAAGTGGGGTTGCGATGGGTGCACATGTTGCACTAGTGTTCGCCAACTTGGTCATGTGTTGGTGAGAACTCGAGTTCCTTACTAAATTGGAACTGTTCACGTATGTAAGGTACTACAAACTATATACTGATGACCTGTTTTTTATTTGGGCAGGTAGTAGAGAACAGTGGTTGATTTTTTCAGCGAACTTAATAGGACGGTGACTTGGCTTAAATTTACCATTGGAAATGTTGGAATGGAAGTTAACTTTCTTGATGTTAAAGTAAGTATTGACATCAATAAAAATAATTTAGTAGTAACATCTATAGTAAAAAAACATTCAATAATAATTATTTATATTTTGAAAGTTTTCATCCAAAATATATGAAGATTAACGTCTTCAAAGGACAAGTTATAAGGCTTAGTAGGATGATTAATGAAGAAAATAATTTCATCAGTGAAGTGAATTTTCTTAGACAGTTATTTATTGATAGAGGATATGACCAAAGGGATCTAGATGAAGTTATTGGTTACATCACTAATAAAAGAGGGATTAGGTTTTCCCCATTCTAAAAGTTGGATTTCAAATTAATGCTACACCTAAACGTAATAAAGTTGGGGAAGAGATGTTAAAGTATGCTTTTCCTGTTCATATGAGTACAGATGGGCCTAGGATTAAGGAGATAGTTAGTGAAATATGGAAAATTATTTTGGGTAATGAAGAACTAAGTAAAGCAGTGGGAGTCCAGCCAAGATTTATTGACAAAAAAAATAAAAATTTAAAGGAATTGTTGGAAAGCAGACCTAAATGTGGAAAGAATGACAATTTCACTTGCTTTGGTGCATTTCCATGTATAATTGTACTCAGTGTGGGTTTATGATGGGGGTACACGGTTACCATTTTAAACATTTAAATTACACTTTAACAGCAAAGGGAAGATATAACTGTCAAAGTGAGGGACTGGTGTAGCTTGCAGTGTGCTCCAGCTGTGAGAATTTCTATATAGGTAAAACTATGGGAGAATTGAATCACAGAGTTAGAGAGCATGTGTTAGCTATTAAAAAGAAGGATTTAGGTAATGCGTTGGCTAAGCACTAAGTGAAGTGCACACATTTTAAGAAGTTTACTTTCTTTGTAGTGGAAAAAGTTAAAAGACAAATTTGTAGGTTCTTTTAATTATTTTTTAGAAAATATAGAGCTAAAATGGCAGATTTTTCTAAGGGCGTATATAAATCCAGGCATTAATGACAAGATTTCTGTGAAATGCCACTTGCATTATGTGAATAATTAAGTACAAATACATGCATATAGTTCTAATACACATATAGATATTTATAAATGTGATAGGTTTGAATATTCATATTTATTGTATTTATTTGATTTAGCAGTTGTTTGTAAATGTGTGTATATATATATATATATATATATATATATATATATATATATATATATATATATATATATTTATGTGTTTCACTTTATGATAATTATCAATTAAGAAAATTATGTCATAATTAATTGGTTTTATAAAAGGCCATGGCTGTAACTGATTTTTAGTTCTGAGGAAGTTCTGCAATAAATGGGACGAAAGCGCTCAACTTGATTCTGGCTCCAGTGTGGTTTGTTTTATTTAGTTTTTTTCCTTCTTGTGTTATTTTTTAGGTCCTAGTTGTACTATGTTCATTATCCAAGTAATAGTATTTGAAGTATCACTTATCAGAAATGAAAGATACCACCCTCCCCCAAAAAAAGTTTTTCAGTTTTCACGTAATGCATGGTGACATCTGAGTTGTACACATGTTAGAAGCACTAGTATATTTATATGCTTGCCTCCATCTTATCTATGTGTTTTTAATGCAATTACATATCTAATGTGTCATGCACAATATCCCCCAATGATAGTGCAGGTGACTGCCCTAGTGATCATGACCAAGTGTTGGCATGAGAGTCTGATGCCGAGTTACTGCAATGCTGTGACCTGCTGGATATAGGGGAACTTCTAGACACTGTTCTGCCAACACTGTGGGGCTGACATCTCAACTGTGAAATCTTGCAGTGTGTTGAGGAAGACTGATAGTGCTGCCTGTCTTCTTTGGCATTATACAACTCATAGTCATTGTACCACTATTCTAGGAATCACATGATATGTGGCCTACTCAGCCACTACATCTGAAGACAATCCTCCATCCACGTCCAGATTTTTTAGCTATTTCAGTCTAGTAAGTCTTTACTAGTGTGCCCATGGAGGCAAACATGGATGCACTGTGTGGTACCATACTGCGTACGTGGATCATCATGTTACTGTTCTCAGCCCCCAACATTCCCATGTACTGATAAATGTCTTCACTCATACTCTGCAGTACCCAGCCATATCATCCTGACTTTCTGTGGCAGTGGCTTGAGCCTGAACAATTTCATGGCACATCTTCTGCTGGGCAGACAAGGCCTTGCATCTCTCCAGAGCTAGCTGTGACATATGCCCTCTCATGGCACACCTCTGCACAAGTGTCATGGTGGATTCTGCTATTAATGAAATTATAACATCTTCCTGAATGTTGTCTGGTATTCCCCTTCTTTAGGATGTAATGTTATTCTGTCATTGAGCTGGCTATGTGAGACTGAGTCACTTTCGCAAAATTATATACCTTCTGTAGGGCAGAGTGTCCTGCCAGTAACTTTTCAACTGTGTGCCACTGTCTTCAGGCTATGTCATAAATATGAGAGTTTTTGGCATTATTGTTGACAGCTATTGTGCTGTCACTGTCAGTTTGTTGTGCTGTTGAGGTAGACATGTTTGGTTCTGGTGATGACCTTTTGAAAGAATAATTGATAAGATTTATATTTATTGAAAAACATAAATTATTTATTTAAAAACACATGATGCAAGCAGTTACCATACAGACATTATGGCCTTTCTTAGATCTCCGATGAAAATGGGGCAACTAGTAAGGAAAGATGTGATGGGTTATAGTTGCATAGCTATCCATGGCAATATACGCCACTATGAATTATTGCTACAAGCTATGTGTTCACTCTACCTCTGATGATTCATGTGGCATCATCATCAACATCATATTAATCACTCCTTATGGATAGGAAATACTCCTCATCTGTTGTTAATGGTTGGATTGTGGAAGGACCCCGCCCGCCTATGCTGCTGTAGTCAACTACATTCAGCCCAGCTTTTGTTCTTGCATATCTTACTAAGTCATTTGCTTTTCTCCTACATTCTGCCAATATGCAGTTCCTTCACCCAACAGCAATGATGTCAGACACTACTATATTCCATGCCATAGTTGTCACTTAATGAATTGGTCTTCCTTTCCCAGACTGACATTTCTCATACGTCCTGAGAGCATCCATTAGAATGTGATTCTCCACAGGTGTGGAATTTTCTGTCCAGTGCCTTCATCCCTGATGCTGTAGCATGTGGTAACCTGAAATCATTAATTTATGGCTACAGTTAAACATGATTCACTCAGAGCATCCACACAGAGATAGTTTAATCATAGATATTGCACAATCATACTGTGTATTAGTATAATTATTTCCAGTGTGTATTTTTTACATAAGCATGATAATTGACATAGTGGTGCTGCCCTATTTGCCTGCATCTGTTTATAAAGTCCATGACGTATTACAATGCACTCATCTGCTAAAAGTGGCATCTTATACTTTCCCACCCCACTGCCTCTTTAACATTGTTAATAAAAGGCATATTTGACATACCTGACCGGTACAAACATTTACACTAATAATTTTCAACTGTTAATCTTTCCCCTATTTTTTAACATGTGTTCATGGTTTTCCTTGACTGTCAGTGGCAAATGTGTCTCAGAGCAAGTTAAAATGGTGTACTTCAACATATTGTTGTGAATACAGGCTGATTTATGAATTTACTATGCAAATGAAGCTCTGTTGATCTGAGATCTATGAATCACACCATTGCATGAGTGTGTATAGGGTACAATATGCATACAACGACCTCAGCTTATGCTGGATATGCTATACTGAAATGCCCTGAGCAGATGGTTAAATGTTAGCACTTAAAAAAGATCTTAAACATAGCAAATCATTCCATAACTTTTCCATATGTATTTAGTAAGACAGCAGTGTGTAGAAATGAAATGTAACCTACTAATAGTGTGTCACTTTGACCCCCAGAAGACCTTACAAAATAATAACAATGATTTTTCTAAAATTGGACCACAAAAACATTGAAAAGTGTAGAACTGAACTGATTTACCAGACATAAATTACTGTATCACAGCAACACAGATTGTATTACCAATACTTTTGTAAATGTTTTTATTGACTAAAGAAATTAATACTGATACATTTTTGAATCCATTTATGCGCTGTAAAAAACATCAACACTTCTGCAGATATATGGCTGAATGTTTTCCATTCACATAAGTAAAGTACTAATACCAATGAGTGCAAAAGCTGAAGAAGTCCATGGGACTTGTTCAGGCCATCTATTAAACCAACTTTAGCAGTCAAATAAGTTTCATAGGCTTTAACCCTATATAGCTTCATGGCTTGGGCATGCTGATGTCACACCACAAAGCTGTATTTCACACTCTGTTATCTCCTAATCTATACTCAAATCCTACTTTATCAATTGTAATTCACAAGATAACATCTGTGAAAGCCCAGGGTTAAGCTCCAAGCTGGTTTGAGAAAGACACAAATATCTTTCTCTACCTACAGCAGAAGTCATACCTGAAAAAAAATGAAGAAGCTGTAGCCAACAGTGAATGGAAGAAAACTGACAAAATGACAGGAGTTGAAGAGCACCTGCCATCCTTGGTAGGGATCCCCTGTAATGAGCAGTGGTGCTGATGCAGGTAAGATTACCTGCAGAACCAGCCCAGCAGTTAGCTCAGATCCAGCAGAAAAGGCCAGAGGTCTACTATTTTTTTTTTCTACAAAAAGTTCAATGTAGGCAAAATGTTATAGCTGTGCTTTTATAAATAATTAAATTACATGCAGGAATATGTATTTCTGTACCCATTACTGACTGCACTAATTTTCATATTTGTGGTTGCATATAGAACATACCTCTCAACCTGATAATATCAAAAATCTGTACAAAGGCCCATGAAAAGTAAGGATAATTGGCCAAAAATCAGGATGCTGGTTAACATAAATTTGCATACATAATTATGTAACCCCCACCCACTCCTGTGGAATTGTTAGATACCAACATGAGGACTGAAGTAACTAAATAATAATAAATAATGGCAGACTTTTGAATTTCAGACTTCATATTCCTCAGAAAATACATAATAATACAAAACCTGTTATTCTAGCAACTATCCGAGTTTACAGAAGTAATATATAAAATTTGTCCCTCTGCTCCCTGCCTATTTTTGAGCTTTTGTCCCATCCCACCATTTCTTTTGGCTTTGTCAGTATTTTTTCCTCTGAGAGACTGAGGGGTATGTTGAAATTAATGTCTTAAATTAAAAAAACTCACTATAGTTTCTGAATGCACAAACAATTTACATCATATTTAAAACTAATTTAGTTTCAAATCAAAAGTTTCTATCCCAAAAAAGTGACTTTCATTCATGTGCTTACTTATTTTGGACATCAGAAAGTATGCCTTGCTTTGGAACTTTTTAAGTACAAGGTTTTTGTTAGCCAGGCATTCCTCACATTTGCCAATGTCAGAGTTCTTTGTTACCCCTTGCAAAGCTGATTCACTTTCAGAATTAAAACTAGTCATTCCAAACGATAGTGGTTTCAGACTTTTTTACCAGTCATCATATTAATAACATAATTATTCTGAAAAATTTAGAAAGAAAAACAGAGACCTACTGAAATGGTGGGCAGTTTCCCAGCCTAGTTCCAGGATGCAGTCTTACTAGCATTTCTTAATGGCAGCCAGTTCCTGAACTGTCACTATACCAGCAAAGAAAGTGTCAAAATAACACACTTTTACTGCAATGCAAGCTCTTCACATTATAAAATGTTACAGTATTTCCATTAGTACTGACAGACATATGACTTATAACAACAGCTGCTTTGCCGCTACTTTGCTCTTCCATAAAATTTAAAGAGTCCCACTTCATTTAAATTTGACTGCAGGCATTTGCCTCCTGAATATCTGTGGTATGTTTCTTCTTTTGTACAATTTGTCAATGCTCGATATGGCAGAAAGGAAAAACCTGTAGCTCCTGAAACGGGAAGCTTATTGCCCAGTACCACACTAATTCAAGACCAGTTATTCTATCAATTTTCTAAGTTTGTAAGAGCAATATTTAAATATTGTCCCAATTTTTGAGCTTTTGACTCCCCACCCCATTATTTATGGCTTTGTCTTGATCTCTTGCTCTAAGAGGTTGAGAGGTATGCTATGAGGTAAAGTTTCAATAAAACAGAGATGATAGAAAGTCAGGTTGATTTAGCATACAGTCCCTAAATCGGATTTTGTTTTCAGACAACAGTTGAAGCTGAATGTCAGAGTATTGAATTCGATTTTGAAACTCTTGCGGATTAACTTCTAATGACATTTTTGATAAATAAAATTGAATAAAAGTGTCTTTTGATGACAGTACCTAAAGCACACAATGCTGTGCAAACCAATACATGGGAAAATTCTCAAGCAATCAAAATTAGTAAGTAAACTTTAAATTCCCTGTATTTAACAAAAAGACAGAGCCTCACTTGCTTCACACCAATATCCCATGTTACAGTATTTAAAAAATGACTAGGTGCACTTAAAAAAAAACATTGCATCAGATTTCAAGTGAAAGAAGTTACATTAATTTAATAAAATAGTACTTCTTAGTCCAAGTTAAGAAAAATGCAAACAGCTTGATTTATTAATAACAGTCTTTAAATTTGAACAACATGAACGTAATTGTTAACATAACCACCTACTTTCTTTTCTATTCTGTTTGTTTTCCCAGTGGTTTTCATTACAGTATTTGATCCTAATATAAACCAAGGCATGCTTTTTACTTGGCCTAATTAAGACTTCTATTTAGAATACATGTTAAATTCAATACACTTAAAACTACCATTTTAACAGATAACCAACAGTATATTGTCATTTTACCAGAAAAGTATATGTTTTTCAAGACTGCATCATCAGCATAAATGTGTCAGAATTCAAACACTACAACAAGAAAAAAAGCATAGGACAGATAGCATTTCTTGCCAATAGTGTAAATAATGTGGCCTAAAACATTTTGTCATGTTCCACTTTAATAAATCACTCAAACACCAAAAGACCTTTGACGACCTTTATTGTGTAACATAATAAACGATAGATGCATGAAACTTTATTAAGCACAATACAACTTCAATTAATTGTAAAAGAAAACATAAAATAAATAACCATAACAGGAGCATAACCACTCACCCATGGAATAAGCAACATCCCCCATTTGCTTACTTATCCTCACACTTACAAGGCAGCGTTCCACTGCTTACTTCAGCAACTCTACCAATTCAAAACACATCCACCATTAATCTTTTACCACCTCAAAGTCCTTCCACCAATTATCCACCAGAGGGGGAACAGAAGAGGGGCAAGCCTGTCCCTCTTCTCCATCGACCAGCCCCATGGGCTGTTTCCCCTTACACCTTAACCTCATTAACCAATCCCTCCAAAAATAACCCAAAATTCAAATTAAACAAATAAAACCCAAATTCACTAACTTGAACCCCATCTGCCCTATACCACATGGGATCCCTATCATCATACTCACTGTTCTGGACAGTATGCACCCCCATCCCCTTCAACTGTTTTGCTAACATAAAATTCACATACCTACGAGCCCTCTCAATTGCAGAAAGATTCTTTGCATCTCCCCAAACTAACCTAGGAATAATCTCCAACCAAACCAGACACACTGATGGATAAAGCTTCCTTAGAGTTAAAAAAATCTTCATGAATATGATTAACAAGCTGCCTCTTTGGTAATCTTTCAGCTTTTCCCGGTTAGAGGTCACCACAGCAGAACTCTGGTTCGCTAATGATTGGCAGTGGGTTTTTACAGTGCTGAGTTGCCAGCCCAACGCCCAACCTTCAAAGAAGGCACATCCATTCAAGCACGCACCTACATGCATGTCTTTCAAACATCACTCGACCACAGGGAGGACATGCAGACTCCACACAAAAGGTGCTCCAGCCGAGAATCAAATGGGAGAGCCTGTTGCTGTGAGGCAACAATGTTAACCGCTGCACCACCGCGGCCTACAAACAAGCTACTCCCAAATTATTCCCCACTAGGTGAATCAACAAAATTTGAGGCAACCCCCACTGGCTCTGTAACATTGTAAATAGCTGAAGTATCTGGTTCCACATCAGCCCTCTAATCCCTTGCCAGGTAACCTTCCATCTGAAATGTTGCAAGCCCAAATCCATGCCATTGGTCCTAACCGCAGCTCGCATAGCTGCCCAATACACAAAATAATGGCCTAAAATGACAATCCTTTACCCTAGGGGGAAAAAAAACAACAAAATAAATATACCAATCCTTATTTAATATAAGTCAAAAATGCTTTAGAAGACCACCGCCCCACCCTCGTAATGACTTCAATCGAACTGCCAACTTTCACTAGATCAGATGCCTTACTCATCCTGAAAGAGTGAGTAGAAAATTTATCCCCCTCTAAGCCCACACTGAAAAGAGCCATTCTCATTAATAAATTCAACTGCTCCCCCCATTAATGCCCTACCACCTACTGATGTAAAAACTAATTTCTGTGCCCTACCCTGTCTAGCTTCACACAGTCTCCTTCCCCATGCTGCCGGACACATCCATTTTGACCTAACTTCCCCCAAAACTATAAATGTCCCTTTCCCTTTTTGATCTGTTTTCAATTACCTCACCCTAATGTGCACCGCCCTTGGCAATATCAGCACGTTATCCCACACCAATGACCCCAATAATTCTGACACACAGAATGCTCCACAGTACATCCATACACTTAATGTACCCCACATCACAGCTTTTGCATACTCTGCTTAAACCCTTTAACAACATTCTTAAAATCTCTGTAGTTACCGGCCATCTCCTATCCCTAGACAGGCCTTCCGCTCTACCCCAACCTTTCAACACGTGCCCAACCATCCAGGACTTAGTTCAATCCTCTAATTTGGCTGACTGAGCAAATACACCAATTGCTGCCAAAGCCACTCTCACCAATCTTACTGCCTTGCCCTGTACCCTCAGCATAGCTAAATAGCGCAGCAATAAACCTTCTGATCACACACATTCCTCTTTCAGTAATTGCCTTACAAAACTATCAAAATCATACAATGCCCTACTGTACTCTTTCCTGGTGGATACTGCCCACGACTGCTGCACCAACCCGCTGATCACTGCTGCCCAATCTGCCAAATCTCATCTGGTATCACCATGGGATCCCTTGCTGCTGTCAGAGCCACCTGCCAAAACCTGAAAAACTGAAAACGAGACAGGCTGTCAGCTATCTCATTCTTAACCCATGACATATGCACCCCTGTAAAAGAAAAAATTAATCAACAAACTCTGCAACACTAACTTAGGAAGAACCAATAAAAATCGTGCAGATTTAGCCATCTTAACCTGCAACACTTTCACCACTGCAATATTTTCCTAATTAAACACTACCCTCCTACCCCTCAAATGATCCTGCCACACCACTGATGCAACCCAAATAGCCATAAGCTCCAGGAAGGCAACATCCCACTTCCATTTCTCAGGCCAATGAGGAGGCCATGGCACTGAAAAGCATTTCCCCACAAAAAAACGCTCCCATACTCAAACCCTCAGCTGCATTTGTAAACAACTGTAAATCCCCCTGACCTACTGAGTCTGTCTGCCAAAATGTGATCCCGTTAAACTGACCACAAAGCTAAGTCCCCCTATGCTAACTTGCTAACCCTTACCCTGTGGTGCTTACTTTTACCTCCTTTCAAAAGAAAAGACACCGACCTACAAAATGTATGTCCAGGATGCACTGCCCTGCAAGCAAAATTCAACAACCCCAACAACTCCATGACATCTCTCAGCTGAACCTTACTCTTGGACCTCATCCACATTATTTTCTCCTGTAGTCGAACCACTTTCTCCCCCAGCAAATGAAATAAACCTTGACCCGCATCCACATTCAATCCCAGGAAATCTAGCACCGTTGCCGGGCCCTCCAGCTTATGTTTAGCCAATGGCACTCCCAACACCTCACACATCTCCACAAACCTACGCATCACCACCTGTGCCCCCTCTTTCCCCTCACCCAGTAACAAGAAGTCATCTAGGTAATGTACTGCTCTCTGCCCTTCCACCCTCTGTTGCCATATCCAATGCAAGGCTGTACTAAACTTTCCAAAAGTGGAACAAGCCACTGCACATCCTGTCAGCATAGCTGTGTCAAAATAAAAACTATCCCCCACTACCATGGCCAATAATGGCCAATCCTCCTCCCGAACCAGCAACAGATGAAAGGCCAACTCAATGTCTACCTTTACCAGCCAAGGGTCCTCAGAATTTCTAATGATGTGGACAACATCATCCAGGGATGTATACGTCACTTTAACCACCACGCCAGGGATGAAATCATTAACAGAATTGCCTTCAGGGTAAGATAAATGATGTATTAAGTGAAACTCACCCGGTTTCTTCTTGGGAACAAAACCCAAAGGTGACACTTTAAATTGAGTAAATGGTGGACTATCAAAAGGGCCAACAACCTACCTGCCTGTCACGCCTTCTCAATCAAAGCTCCCAGGACATTCTCCTTCCCTCGCACTGACTTCAAATGGTTTCCCACCTTACTATCACCCACTAAATTAGACTTGATCAAAAATCCCCATGAAAAACCCTCAACCAATTCCTTGGTCACAGCTGGCAGCGGATACAATGCCAGCAACTCCCACAGGACCTGGACCTTAATAGATGAATGGGTCACCTGGGCACTTCCTAATTCCCAAAAGCCCTCCCCTTTGGCCATGAAAATTGGCCCTGCCACACATCCCTTGTAGTCCCATGTGAGACCCACTCCATCCTCTCTGACCTGGAAAGTAGGACGCCTGGCCACCAAACTGATTCTCACCCCTACTGCATTGCATCACTGAATGTGCGCCCATACACTTTGAACAAGCATGGGAGAATCTGCAACCTGTCCAAGAAAATCTGCTTGCATTAAAAACCCAACATACTCCGACACCCCCTTCTGCAACATACCCACTCTATTTCCCAAACAAAAGCTGTTCATCATAGAGGACAACCAGATATCAGGGTGTCTAACTTCCCAATGCATGGATTTCTCAACTGCCTTCCTTTTGCGGAACTTCTGATCATAACATAGTCATGCATTACCTGGCTGTATCCTTTGTGCCTCTCATATAGTCAGAAAATAGTCCAGGAATGGAAGGGCCAAAGAATTATCCCTTTCCAACCACACTGCCACATAATATATAAAACCCAAGACACAATTTTCCCATGTCCTCTGCCAAAACTTACCCACACACCTGTGACCTAATGCCATCAAGGCTGCCAAGAGGTCTTTCCTGTTCGCTGTTTTGGCTTCCATCAAGTGCTGTGCCCCATCTGCATCAATTAACTCAAAAATATCTATGTATTCTGCCTTCCAAATTTTCTCCTTCACTGCAAGCTAGATATGAGTAGTTAAAAGGATTGCTGCACCCTCCTGCCCTTAAGCCTGGATTGTCTACCAATCCCATGGACGTGTCCCAAAGCCTGACCCTACCTCATCTAAACAAGGGTCCATATCTTCCCATAGCAATGAAAGAGAACTAACAAAACTCAAATCCTGACTCCCCGATGTCTGCAACCCTACACCACTGGTCCTGCCCACACTAAACATCCTGTGAGACCCTGGGCCATCCTTGAACCCCACCTTGCAGCCTCACACTCAACCCCTGGTACTCTCTCCCTGCTACCTGCCCCTCAGCTCCCCTCCATGCAGAGAATAATAAACCATTACCTGACGGAGCTGAAGGTGATGCCACCGGTGTTGCAACCTCAGTTGTCCTCTCCTCCACTGCCCACTTGGGTCTGGTTGCTTGTGTACTGTTCTCCGTCTGTTGTCTCTTCCGAGTCTTAGGACCTTGCATGCTGGTAGTCCCTTCTCCATTCGGTATCTCCTGAAACAAGTCCTCCACTTGGGCCATGATGCTCGCCCATCTCTGCCATGATGCTTCCACTTGATACCTGAAAATCCAAACACACACTGTAAGTACATGTCTGAGAAAAAAAATCTTTACAGATAACATAATCTGACCTTTTAAGCATGGACCGGAAAGGTAAATACTTATATATATATATATATATATATATATATATATATATATATATATATATATATATATGTATAAGACCCAGCTTGCCAAAAGAATCAACCCTGCCAAGTCTCAAACCCAGGGCTGTATACACTACAGAGGCAGCAAAGTAACACTACCCTAAAATCTGTCACCCATGACCTGTCTAGCCCTCAACCCAGCATCTCATTTAAAAAGCTATGTTTAAAATATTCTTCTCTTTTTTATTTTTTAATCTTATCCTGGGCTTACTGAGCATGCGTGGCCAGCCTAACAGTCAGAAAGCCCGCGAACGGCACACCGAGCACATAAACCCACTATCACCAACACAAACTTTGAATTAGGCAAAAGAGGGGGCTCAATTACTACTTCAAACTCCCCCAGCAACATGCCTCTAGCCTCCGATCCTCCCCTGCAACTCGAAACTCAAGTATTATTACATTATTATTTTTTCTTTCATATATATATATATATATATATATATATATATATATATATATATATAAAACGAACGTCATAAGTGATACTGTGCATGCGTGCCCTACCATTTGCAGCCAGCAAGAAGCCCATGAAAAGACGTGCTGTCTCCCTTCTGCCCACAAACTACTAACAACACCAGGGACACAAGAAAAAGAGCCAACATAAGCACACTGTCAATCTTCATATTTTATTCATTCTCCATGTTTTTTATTTTTTTTATAATTTATGGGCCTCCAGCATTACTGTGCATGTGCAGCCAGCTGTTAATAGCCCCTTGGAAGACCGCAACATGCCACTAACCACCAATGAAACCAGAAAATAACATTTAAACCTTAAAGTAGCTCAACACCAAAGAAGAGACACATGAGACAGCAACTTTACGCCATACACCGAACTACAACACTGCCAACATAAATGCAACACAAACGATGACCAAACATCCCCACCAAGCCTAAATGAACAGCAAAACTATTTCTCATTACCCTGCACTACTGGGGAACTGCTGTTTATGCTTAATGTTAGCCAAACAACGTATGTCACCTCAGCCACAACCACAAGGCTGTATCTAACTCCCTTTATTTCTTTTTTATACTACCCATACTCACTGTCCCCCTCACCACCCCAATATTACAAATACCCCCCCCACAGAGAAAAAAAAAATATCTATCTATATATATATATATATATATATATATATATATATTTATATATTTCCATATCTATAAGCCCTCCTGCTCACTCCTTATACAACCAAAAAACCTGTACTCACCTTACCATCTTTGCAGCCACCCAAGGCCTACCTTACTCCCACCTCAGGTTGTCTGGGACGTGATCCTACTTCTAACAAAATCACACCAAATGTGACTCCCAACAACCAAATCCCATTTCAAAAGCCTTCAAGACCCACCTCCTGCCTTACCTGACTTCCTCCTTAGCCTCCAACCGGTTTAACCCTTTCCTGCCTACCCCCTTCAAATTCACTTAACTACTAACCTTACCTGCTTCTTCTTCTTCTTAAATCCCAGCTCCCCCTCTACCATTAAAGATGTCCCGTGACAACTTCATCTGTTCCAAACTTAATTTCCCAAGCTCCACACCTGAGTGAAACTCACATAACATAAATTTGAAAGGTTGAGCACAAAGTGCAAAGAGAGTCATTGTTCTCCTCTACTCGACACTCATTAGACCCATTATTGAGTATAACGCCCCTTTTGGAATGTACCTCACAAGACATCTGCAGCAGCTGGAAAGGCCACAGAAGTACCACACAAAGAGCATTATTGGCCTCAAACAGATGCCCTACACTGACCGTCTCAAAAACCTCCAGCTTTACTCCGTAGCATATCACCTACTCCAACGTGATCTCTGCCTAACATATAAAGCTATGTCAAACCCAGTGCTGTTGGACATGCTGCACCTAAAGAAATCCCAATCCCTCCAATTTACATGCTCTAGGGACCTAAACCTTGTCACCACAATAAACAGGACATGCTGGAGGAATAGATTTCTGTCCCAGGGACTTTCCATACTCTGGAACAAGCTACCTATCTATGTCAAGCAAAGTTCCTCATTAACACTCTTCAAGAAGAATCTTGATGAGGGGATGGGAAATATGAAATACACCCTGGGGATCACTTCTGTGGCTCTGCTTGACTGGTGCACAGGAAAATAACTTTCTTGGATTGCGTAAGCCAGGGAACCTTGTTGGCTAGGCTTACTTAGGCCAGGTGCGGCCTTAGGTCAACTAGTGCCCTAGGCAAAAGGGCTCCATGGCGCCCCCACCACCACCACCTGGTGCCCCCATCCTGGTCTACCTACACCAAATAAATGCTAGAAAAGTGCCCCTACTAGAGTGGCACCCTAGGCAGCTGCCTAGTTGGCCTATGCCTAAGGCCAGCTATGACTTAGGCCCTTGGGCCAATAGCCTAGTACCTACCTATGAACCTAGAAGTGAGTGAGGTTTTATGGAGAGATATTTAATGAGGAATTACTTCATTCCCACCTCTGTCACGTGGTGAACCAGACCTAATGAACACCGTCGATCCTTTGGGTCAACATGAAAAAAAATCACATTTTTCTTATTACTTCTTACTTAAAGGAATTAGAGAATTGCTGAAAGTAACAGATCTGTCACACTCATTTCTCAACCTCTTTGCAGAAGAAATATGGACAAAGACTGAAATAATTGGGGGAACAAAGGCCCAGAATAGGGACATGATTTTTTTTTTTTAATTAATGCTCTTATAAACTTAGAAAGTTGCCGGAATAATGATGTGTGTTAACATATATTTAATGTAGGATATGAAGTCTGAAACACAAATGCATGTCATTATTTAGTGACTTTAATCCTTGGTGATTTACCAGAAAACCACACATTCTTTGAGGAGCAAACTAAAAATATGAGGCAAAAATCTGGACAGTTGAAAGGTATGGTCACACATATACGAGGCATCACTGTCTTTTTTTTGATCTCTGGAATAATTAACTTCAGTATCCAGACTACCACATATAAAACTTTCTTAATTACAAGTTTTTACCAAGCAAATTTGTCTAGATTTCTAGCGTACCCAAAACTTTAAAGTTGGAAAAGTACACACGGGGTTGGTCAGTTTTAGCAGTAACTGCTTTAGTGGTTATTGGAGAGAACTCTAATGGGTGGGCACTGGGCCTCTTGTGTCATCTATAAAGATTAAATGCTTTTTGAAATAGATCTAGCCCTTGACATGCCTTCGGTCTCAAAAATGTGGAACACTAACTCTCATAATGTTTTGATTTCTTCACTGATCCCATGATGGCAGATTGTGGGCACAACTACTGCAAGTATTGTATTGATGCTGGGTTGGCTTGGAAAGAAATGCTATCTGTCCTGAATATAGGCTTGTTTTTTTAGGACAGCATACACTTTGGGTGAATAGAAAACTTGCCAAATACCGATATGATTGAGGTTGCCATGCGCTTGATTGACAGCTGAGAGAAATGCAATAAAGATACGGTGTGTTGAAAATTTATATACATCAACAGCTGTTGCAGCTCATCTGTGAAAATTATGCTAAATTCTTAAGTGTGGTGTCTGTGGACTGTCTAAAGACACAAAAGGCATAAAGTACTTCATGGAAGAAGCAGTAGAAGAGTATAAGGTACACAGTTGTCAATTTTTGTGAGTGATGCACTTCAGTTTGCATTGAACTCAGTATATGCATTACGCTGTGAAAATTGATAAATGATTACCCATTTAAACTATTGCTTATAAAGTAAAGTTGTATGCACAATATTCTCCAGAGTCCCTCTACAGGTTCAGGTTGCTACAGAAGCAGTAAGGTAATGGTAAGTAAAATATTTAACATGTTAACTTTTCTTTAAGCTTACCCAAAAAAAAAAATCTGGATTTGAAGGGGCCACTTGGGAATTCGTGGCACCTCATTATTTTGCCCTCAAAACAGTGAAGTACCAAAGAATTCTGTATGGTTGAGAGGTATGATACAGATTCATAAATAGGTAGTATCAATTGGTAGGAAATGTTTAAAGTTTTTAAAATATGCAGACACAGTAAATGAAAACTGAAATCTTTTACATCAGTGGTTAGTATTAAGGATAAGTAAGGCCTTACTGTTTTATTTAAAGGGTGGCCATGGTGGTGTAGCAGTTAGCATTGTCATCTCACAGCAAGAGGTTCACTGGTTCAATCTTCAGCTGGGGTGCCTTCTGTGTAGAGTCTGCATGTCCTCCCTGTGGTCACGTGGGTTTCCTCCGGGTGCTCCAGTTTCCTTCCACATCCCAAAGACATGCTGTAGGTGGATTGGACACTTTAAATTGGCTCTAAGTGGGCATGTGTGTGCCTTCCATGGAAGGTTGGGTGCCAGGCTGGCAACTCAACACTGTAAAACTCCACTGCCAATCATGAGCAGATAGGTGATCCACTGTGGCAATCCCTAAGTGGGAAAAGCTGGAAGAAGAAGAAGGCCTTACTGTTTTATTGGTGTGGAAACTGCTTTCTTTTGAAAAATATGTAATTTCTTTATGGAATAGTTGTTTCATACCAAAATGGCTGACCAGAGCTAGTCACCACAGCTTATGCATAGTAGGAGTGGGAGACAAAGCAGCAAGTGTTTGAACTACATACACCTTGATGCATGCTGCACTGCTACGTAAGTATGAATTGTATTCCTTGAAAAAAAAAGTTTACCTCAGGGAAACACAAGTAAAGTCTGCATCTTAATGCTTTTCTTGGTCAAGTATATATTGTTTTAAAAGTTAGAAGAGTATAAGGAAATGTAAAATTCAATTCAGCAATAGAAAACCCTCCCCCATCCCCAGACACTCTGGTGTCTCATAATGTAGCAAATCATGGGAAAAAAGCAAATCCTGTAATGATTTCTTGTACCAAGAAAATCCAGAAGTTAGGAAATAAAATGAAAATTTGTCAGTATTGTGATGTCCCACCACTGAACTAGTAATCAAGGAGCCTCAATCCCTACCGTTGGCACCAGTGACGGATGTACACTGATAGGATCACAAGGTGTACACACACTATTTCCAGATGCAACTCTCTGCATCAAGTGCAATTTCCCTTAAGAGCACACAGCGACTACAATCAGTCTGGGGCTGGTTTCTCCCTCTTTCTCCAGATCCCCAATAAGACTTCCCACTGGCACAGCTGTAGAGTTTAGATCTCAGCTGAGTGGCCAAGCGAAGACTTCCAGCACCCTCTCTGTCCAACTAGTGCTTTGTGTCCCTGCCCAAGTAGCTCACACACACACACACACACACACACACACACACACACACACACACACACGCACGCACGCACACACACACACACACACACACACACACACACACACACACACACACACACACACACACACCCACACTCTTTGAGGTTTGATTATACACACACACACACACACACACACACACACACACACACACACACACACACACACACACACACACACACACACACACACACACACACACACACACACACACACACACACACACACACACACACACACACACACACACACACACACACACACACACACACACACACACACACATCTGGAAAAGGCTGGCACAGGTTAACTAGCTAGCCCCCTTCTGCCCCAGCTATAAGGTAGTTATCACTGCCACAAGCCAGCTTCTGGTAGTTTGACCAAGAGAAAGGCTATTAGGAGTGGCCCACAGTGCCACCAAATAAATATGCAAGTTCTCTTAGAACTTAAATATCTCTAGACAGATCAGCCACAATAAAATGCTTAAATATATTTAATAATAAATAATAAAAGAACAAGACAATACTAAATATATATTTACAGTGACATTAGAGTTCAAAATCACAAGAAATATATAAAACAACATTGCAGGACAGTCTCAAATAAATGAAGAAAAATATCTAAACTAAGCTTTGCTATATTTCTGACTATATCTAAGAGAGTTACTATTCCCTAGAAACTAACTTACAGAGCAATGTGGATGTGGTGAATGGATCTTCTCTAGTTGTTGTCAGGTCAAAGACAGAATACAGAACGCTGTGTCTCTCAAACAGTTCTCAAATTAATATCTCAAATATTACTGCTGACCTAGGTGCAGAATGACACAATTTCTTGCCATCTGACTTCTAGTCCCCAGGCCCAAAACAACCATTGATTTCAGCTGGTAGCATTTAGCATCTACCTGTAAAAATACATAGACAAAGGGTTTTCCTCAGATCTTTGGCAGATGCTGGAAGTCACAATACAATAAAACAGTTACAAGCCAATACAGAAAGCTTCTCAGCACAGACTCTGTGTCTCCGGCCTAGCCTGTGAAATAATTTAATTTCAGCTATTTTTCTAAAATTTACTAGACTTAGGTTAACCTCCTGTATCCAAGTTTCCACTGTTAAAATACATACATCTAAACAGTTACAATAGTGCATGTACCTTTCTGTTCTTTTCCACTAGGGTACACTGTGGATACATTTTAAGCACTTTGCAAAAACCTTTTCAACACACACTTCTGTACCAGCAGTTTGATATAGGAGTGACATACAGTTCTAATACATTTGTAACACAAGCATCTTATATAGATCATGTTGATATTCACAAATGGCGTATACTAATTTACAGAATTCCAGATAGCTGTGCTGGCAGTATCTCCCTTTGTCACAAGGATATAAAAGACAACATTACTTACTGAAAGCTGTTTGCATTAATAAAGCAAGGTACACCTGCAGGCATAGCATAGGCAAGCAAATATGTATTACCTTTATTCTTACTTGTACAGCTGAGAAGGAAATCTCATTTAACTCATTAACCCCGAGTAGCTTCTCATGGCACCTGTGTGTTTAACACTGAGCGCACCATGAGAAGATAGTTATTTCAAGCTCTTAACCCCGAGTGCCTTCCTGAAGCGAGAGAAACTGTAGTGCAAATCTGTAGTTGAACCTAATGTAAAACACACTGACATCATAACTGAACCTGTAAATTACATTATATAGTTACGATTCAGTGTGTTTTTACATTAAGTTCAAGTTCAACTTTTACTTCTAATTCAGTTTAAAAGGTTTTTGATTAGCAAGTGGTGGCAGCCAATCGGTGTCTTGCAATCCAAGCCACCACTTGCATACAGCTCCACCCCAACTTAATTTTCTTTTGTTTTATCCCAATAAATAGAGGGTCCAGCAACAGGTATTTCTTTTCTTTGGAATAATATTTGGAGACTTTACCTGCTACTGAATCCCTCTATTTTATTTCTGCACTCATAGATCGCCAGAGATAGCCATTGACGCTCACCAGCATTTGCTGCAAGGAGTTTCTGGTTAGACTATCCAAAAGAACTGCTCTTTTATACCGCATCAGGTAAGCTGTTGCTTCATATCCTTCAGAAAATGTGTGCTAACACTAATGGATAGCTATAAGTTGAGATGGATTTAAAGTTACAGTGTAAGGATTTACAATTACTGCTGTAATCATTGCATTTATTTGATGCGGAACACTGCTGTATATAAAGTAATGCAATACCACAGTCATCAGTTTTTGGAAGCGCTGTTGTTGTTAGATACCAAATAAATTTTTTCGGAAGTTTACTCCACTCCTCTTTCAATGTCTGATTTTGTGATAAAACACTAGGGACTTCACTTACAATAGATAAGTATTGCCAGAATCACAGATGTCTTCTGTTTCTTCATAAAAAGTATGCAATGCAGATCATGTTATTCTACCAGCAATCCACTATGTCTGTGTCTCCCAAGTTATTATTGCCTCTGTTATTATGACTAGTTTGCCCCTTATTCTTAAGGCGACTGGACCTTATTATTTCTGAATTTTGCCCTGCTTTTTAATGCAACAAGTTAAAAGCTACGGAAAACTGTCTTAAAATTCTGTTAGTTTTAATCTGAAGCATCTCGGATTCAAAGTAGATAGCACGTACTACAGCAACTAGTTTAAAAAACACGAGACTGCAACGGGTGTGTGGAACTATAATAAAATAAAGCAAGCTCTCCTAAACGTTGCTAGGAGGCATTCTTAACATTTCACCAAAGATCCTGTACCGAACTCAGTGTCTAATGACATTCAGAACCTCAACAAATGCATTAAGCACGAAATGGTGCAAGAGGAGTTTTGAATTTGTGAATTAGAGTAGTTTTGAATCCCGACCGCTTACTTACTTGTGTATTCAAAACGGGGTTGGAATAGTGTTTGTAGGATTCTTTTTTTCATGTGCTGAGTTACCTGTGTTTAGTGCTCACTATGGCATTTTCCCTGTTTTCACAGTCAGAGCTGAACCTGTTTGAATCATTCATTAGATGTTAGAACCTTTCTTAGCAGAGCAGTTGCATCTTTGGATTTACTGACTGATCCCCTGTTATTGCTCAATCTGACCATGAAACTCTCTTGCTGTATGTAATAAACTTCTTTCTCTCCTTCAGTTGTTGTGGCCACTGAGGGCAAGAGGGCTAGGGGGAAGCTAACATAGTTTTCATAGGTTAATATTAGGCTATTGCTTTGGTAGATCAGTTTATCAGTATCCATAAACATGAATAACTGTTTTCAAACCCTCCTGTTTGCCCTGGATACACTTAAGGAGGGTCATGGAGCTACTCAGTTTTATGTAGGAAGTCTAGCCCATAAAAAGATGGATTGTGTGTTCGACAGAGAGAGAGCGAGCTTTCTTGCCAACAGGTCCTTTTTATGTTATAGTGGAATTTTAGTTCCCATAAGCATGTGCTGAGGGTGCTATTCATTTTGTGGATGTGCAAGAGTTCACATATGACTGAAAGCTGTGTAGGCTAGACAGAGGTCCCTTCTCAAGAATCTGTAGGAGATGGAAAATAGACAGAATGCTGGAGGTCTGTATAAAACAAGGAAAACTTGAGTTTTCCTCTACTGCAAAACCAGTGGAGAGAGACTGCCAGTCACTGAGTTCATATTTCTTATTTCTTATTAACCAAAACCATCTGAAGTTACAGGTGTCGAGCCTAGTGTGTGTGTGTGTGTGTGTGTGTGTGTGTGTGTGTGTGTGTGTGTGTGTGTGTGTGTGTGTGTGTGTCAGTGTGATTTTTCATGTATGCTTTTTTTAAGTGTGTGTTATAGAATGGAATTCTGTGATTTCATACCTTTAAATAGGGGCTGCATGCCCAGTTGACCTACCTGGTTAAAAATGAGAATTATTGCTATTATAATTAGTTTTATTTACCTTTTTTTACATTTAAAGGTAGGACTAGATAATGCTGTGTGATGATTGTGGAGAAGAGTAACCTGTATTTTTTTTTTTGTGCAAGTGTGAGGATGGTTGGTTACAGCATTGCTTATTTTGTCATGTCCAGGGGACAAGCACCATACATTTTTTTATGTTTTGTAGGGCTTCTTATATCTCCCTATACATACATAGTCAGTTAAAAGTTTGCTGAGCTTTTCCCATTGCTTTGCTCATAAAGCAGTTTATTGTTTTGAAAAAGGTTGCACTCAGTAAATGCGTTCTGTTTGCTAATTGATTTTGCAGTTACCATAGCTGACATCATATCTAATAAAGGCATTCAGGACATGGAATAAGTAATGGTGTGAATCAGAACACAATTCCTTGCTGAAATGTTTTTCATTAAATGATCCTAATCACAATTTCTTTACATGTGTTTGGTCTACAAAATCCAATTATATAGGTCCCATTTGAAAGATCATAGTGTATGTCACTGCACTGCATGATGAATGTGTCTTTCCATTGCATTTGATTTATCTTGTTTGTATTTATTTTACATTTGTTGATTTGTCCTTGATGGATTCATTTAGCTCTGCTACTTTTATTTAGAGTAGTTTCTTCTAACCTTATCACGTTATGTTACTATCTGCAGTATTTTAAAAATGTTGCTCAGCCCAGAAGTCAATGTATGCATTAGTAGGCCAACATGCATGATTACAGATAAGGATGTCTTATATAATACATTTTTAATGAATTTTTACAGTTCAGATGAATACTGTCCTATTTATACCAGAATCACGGTTTACATCTTTAGAATGGGTAATTGTGATGCTGTGTGTTTTGTGTATCTGTCATAAGTATGAAGTGTTATTTTACTGAACCTCTGTTGATGTTTCACTTGTTGGATATGCCTGGTTACAGGAAGCATTGTACTTGATTGGTCTGACGTATGCTGAATAAAGTGGAACATTGACTTCCTTGGACCGAGATACCTTACCTTTGTTTGTACATTGAAAAACATAGAATGATTTCCTCACTAGTGTAGACATGTGATGGTCAAAGGCTAGATTAATATCTGTGTGTGCCCCCAAGTCTCTGACTACCGAGTCAAGTCTTAGGCATGTGGTATCAATATGACAGTCCCAAGGGCTGGCTGACTTCCTGGAGGATACTGTTATGTATTTCTTGGCAAGTTTGTGTTAGTCCATGGCTCCGATGCCAGTTATTTGTCTGTGTTAGCCCTTTATGGAGAGCATTTGTGGCACTGTTTCATTTGAAGATGTGCACATGCCTTTTGGTTGTCCTTGGCCGGGTAGGAGAAATGTACCTCAGAGTTGGCTTTGCTAGATTTTATTTGTCTTCAGATGTGTTTAGTTTTACATAGCTTTTATCTTGCTGGGTGCTGCACCTCCTACTTTTGGCCATGAATTTCTTCCTTCTGTTACAGAGCCTACTGATGTTGTGATTCCACCAAGGGTGGCTGTTATTTATTTTGCTTTAGCTGTTGGGTTGCATGGTCAGTGTTTCCAATAATACATGGGTTTCCTGGGTCACAGAGGGGGGGCCTATGTCTTGCAAGTAAGAGCTATGGGATTTGGCTTATGGCACTTTCAAGACGGAGAAGCTCAAGTTCATTGTCCTGTTTGACATGCCATGAGTCCTACACAACCACCTTTAGTAGTTTTCATAAGTAATATCTACATTTTAAACCTGTACCGAACTGCTCTCTGGGTACTTTGCTGCTTGGAATTTCTCATTGCAGCATACAATGAACAAACAAGAGTAGTTGGCGTTGCAGTCATTTGATTTTTTGTATCCCTTATATTTACAGACTCTAGCATATGTTTCATATTTCTTTTTAATTATATGAAGTAGTTAAATGTGTTTGCACTTCTTTAGAATGTGGTTATTGTACTACTGTGTAATTTTAGTTTTCATAAGTAATATCTGCATTTTAAACCTGTAGCAAACTGCTGCCTGGGTACTTTGCTACTTGGAATTTCTTTTTGCAGCATAAAATGTTGTTTGCTTTTATCTGATTGGTGTTTTTGTATACGGAAATATAAAATAGAGCTTTCAGTATTATTAAAAATGTAGGCTTATCAGATGCTGTTCTTCTTTGGTTTATATTTTGTCAGTATTGCACTAAGTAGAGTTGACATTGTGAAAGGTGTTAAGTGTGCTATTTATGTATGGGGAAATAAACTAAGAATCCTTTGTACAGTTTTTGAAGTTTTAGAACAACCTTGGGCATGTTTTAAGTGATAGTGGATTGCCAAGTCTGTTTGTGTTATTAAAGGTAGTATACTTGCTTTTGATGCAGAAGGCTGTGGGTTCTACTTCCACAGTATGTAGATGGATTGCTGATACTGTACTGTGTTGTACTTTTTACTTTGACGGAGAAACCTAGTAACTATGAACTTATCAGTTTGCCATCCATTCCCTAATGCAATCTTACTAGCTTACTAGCACAAACTCTAGCTATGCCACTGATCAGTAAGCCATAGAAAATGACTTTTTGAGGTCCTAGCAAACTATAATATTCTTTTCCTAAGATTAAAGTATTGCCTACCATAAAATGCCCTACTTTTACCACAAACCCACATACTGCAAGTCATCAAAAACAAAATCCACCGTTAACAGGTTTGCTGGTAAACAGACTCGCTCATTAGTTCCTTTTAGTACAACTTAGTCTGCATGGTGGCTCCATCATTAAATATAATATATATATATATATATATATATATATATATATATATATATATATATATATATATATATATATATATATATATATATATATATATATATATATATATATACTATAAAGATTTATTTTTGTAAACAACTTGTACCATGATATGAATATGGTATATATGTGTTTCTCTTACCAAACTATATGAATGGCTATTAGCTGTACTTCTTATTACGTACAGATCAGCCACATAAGGTTGAGATTTTCTCTAGGCTTACTGCATTTCTGATTATACTCAGTAGTTGTCTGAGTGAGATAAAGGTTATCACTTGCTGACTACTACTTGCATGGAGTTATGTTATATTTGGGGAATTTTTCTGGCCTTTGTCAGTAATGTGTGCAACTTAGGTGGGAGGAAGAGCTAAGTGTTATACTATTTTACTGAATTACTGTATTACATAACAGCTGCACAAGGTAATATAATGAGTACCTACTCAACAGGTTATGTGCAGCAATTATCACCAGTGTCTGAGCATGCATACCGTTGCAGTAATGAAAGGCAGGTCATTATCACCTTAGCAATAAGTCAGTTACAATATAGCACTGAGTCATTATCACTTTTCAGGTAAAACTGTCAGGAGCTGTCACTGTTATTCACATAAGTACAACTCGTTATCACATTGATGAATGTTCAGGTACACTATCAGGAGCTGTCACTATTATTCACATCAGTACAACTCGTTATCACACTGATGAATGTTCAGGTAAAACTATCAGGAGCTGTCACTGTTATTCACATCAGTACAACTCATTATCACATTGATGAATGTTCAGGTAACACTATCAGGAGCTGTCACTGTTATTCACATCAGTACAACTCGTTATCACATTGATGAATGTTCAGGTAACGCTGTCAGGAGCTGTCACTGTTATTCACATAAGCACAACTCATTATCACATTGATGAATGTTCAGGTAACACTATCAGGAGCTGTCACTGTTATTCACACAAGTACAACTCGTTATCACACTGATGAATGTTCAGGTAACACTATCAGGAGCTGTCACTGTTACTCACATCAGTACAACTCGTTATCACATTGATGAATGTTCAGGTAACACTATCAGGAGCTGTCACTGTTATTCACACAAGTACAACTCGTTATCACATTGATGAATGTTCAGGTAACACTATCAGGAGCTGTCACTGTTATTCACATCAGTACAACTCGTTATCACACTGATGAATGTTCAGGTAACACTATCAGGAGCTGTCACTATTATTCACATCAGTACAACTCGTTATCACACTGATGAATGTTCAGGTAACACTATCAGGAGCTGTCACTGTTATTCACATAAGTACAACTCATTATCACATTGATGAATGTTCAGGTAACACTATCAGGAGCTGTCACTGTTATTCACACAAGTACAACTCGTTATCAGATTGATGAATGTTCAGGTAACACTATCAGGAGCTGTCACTGTTATTCACACAAGTACAACTCGTTATCACATTGATGAATGTTCAGGTAACACTATCAGGAGCTGTCACTGTTATGCACACAAGTACAACTCGTTATCACACTGATGAATGTTCAGGTAACACTATCAGGAGCTGTCACTGTTATTCACACAAGTACAACTCGTTATCACACTGATGAATGTTCAGGTAACACTATCAGGAGCTGTCACTGTTATTCACATCAGTACATCTCGTTATCACATTGATGAATGTTCAGGTAACACTATCAGGAGCTGTCACTGTTACTCACATCAGCACAACTCGTTATCACACTGATGAATGTTCAGGTAACACTATCAGGAGCTGTCACTGTTATTCACATCAGTACAACTCGTTATCACACTGATGAATGTTCAGGTAACACTATCAGGAGCTGTCACTGTTATTCACATCAGTACAACTCGTTATCACATTGATGAATGTTCAGGTAACACTATCAGGAGCTGTCACTGTTATTCACACAAGTACAACTCGTTATCACATTGATGAATGTTCAGGTAACACTATCAGGAGCTGTCACTGTTATTCACATAAGCACAACTCGTTATCACACTGATGAATGTTCAGGTAACACTATCAGGAGCTGTCACTGTTATTCACACAAGCACAACTCGTTATCACATTGATGGATGTTCAGGTAACACTATCAGGAGCTGTCACTGTTATTCACATCAGTACAACTCGTTATCACATTGATGAATGTTCAGGTAACACTATCAGGAGATGTCACTGTTACTCACATCAGTACAACTCGTTATCACATTGATGAATGTTCAGGTAACACTATCAGGAGCTGTCACTGTTACTCACATCAGTACAACTCGTTATCACACTGATGAATGTTCAGGTAACACTATCAGGAGCTGTCACTATTATTCACATCAGTACAACTCGTTATCACACTGATGAATGTTCAGGTAACACTATCAGGAGCTGTCACTGTTATTCACATCAGTACAACTCGTTATCACACTGATGAATGTTCAGGTAACACTATCAGGAGCTGTCACTGTTATTCACATAAGTACAACTCATTATCACATTGATGAATGTTCAGGTAACACTATCAGGAGCTGTCACTGTTATTCACACAAGTACAACTCGTTATCAGATTGATGAATGTTCAGGTAACACTATCAGGAGCTGTCACTGTTATTCACACAAGTACAACTCGTTATCACATTGATGAATGTTCAGGTAACACTATCAGGAGCTGTCACTGTTATGCACACAAGTACAACTCGTTATCACACTGATGAATGTTCAGGTAACACTATCAGGAGCTGTCACTGTTATTCACACAAGTACAACTCGTTATCACACTGATGAATGTTCAGGTAACACTATCAGGAGCTGTCACTGTTATTCACATCAGTACATCTCGTTATCACATTGATGAATGTTCAGGTAACACTATCAGGAGCTGTCACTGTTACTCACATCAGCACAACTCGTTATCACACTGATGAATGTTCAGGTAACACTATCAGGAGCTGTCACTGTTATTCACATCAGTACAACTCGTTATCACACTGATGAATGTTCAGGTAACACTATCAGGAGCTGTCACTGTTATTCACATCAGTACAACTCGTTATCACAGTGATGAATGTTCAGGTAACACTATCAGGAGCTGTCACTGTTATTCACAAGTACAACTCGTTATCACACTGATGAATGTTCAGGTAACACTATCAGGAGCTGTCACTGTTATTCACATAAGTACAACTCGTTATCACACTGATGAATGTTCAGGTAACACTATCAGGAGCTGTCACTGTTATTCACACAAGCACAACTCGTTATCACATTGATGGATGTTCAGGTAACACTATCAGGAGCTGTCACTGTTATTCACATCAGTACAACTCGTTATCACATTGATGAATGTTCAGGTAACACTATCAGGAGATGTCACTGTTACTCACATCAGTACAACTCGTTATCACATTGATGAATGTTCAGGTAACACTATCAGGAGCTGTCACTGTTACTCACATCAGTACAACTCGTTATCACACTGATGAATGTTCAGGTAACACTATCAGGAGCTGTCACTATTATTCACATCAGTACAACTCGTTATCACACTGATGAATGTTCAGGTAAAACTATCAGGAGCTGTCACTGTTATTCACATCAGTACAACTCGTTATCACACTGATGAATGTTCAGGTAACACTATCAGGAGCTGTCACTGTTATTCACATCAGTACAACTCGTTATCACACTGATGAATGTTCAGGTAACACTATCAGGAGCTGTCACTGTTATTCACATAAGTACAACTCGTTATCACACTGATGAATGTTCAGGTAACACTATCAGGAGCTGTCACTGTTATTCACATAAGCACAACTCGTTATCACATTGATGGATGTTCAGGTAACACTATCAGGAGCTGTCACTGTTATTCACATCAGTACAACTCGTTATCACATTGATGGATGTTCAGGTAACACTATCAGGAGCTGTCACTGTTATTCACATAAGCACAACTCGTTATCACATTGATGAATGTTCAGGTAACACTATCAGGAGCTGTCACTGTTATTCACATCAGTACAACTCGTTATCACACTGATGAATGTTCAGGTAACACTATCAGGAGCTGTCACTGTTATTCACATAAGTACAACTCGTTATCACATTGATGGATGTTCAGGTAACACTATCAGGAGCTGTCACTGTTATTCACACAAGTACAACTCGTTATCACATTGATGAATGTTCAGGTAACACTATCAGGAGCTGTCACTGTTATTCACATAAGCACAACTCGTTATCACACTGATGAATGCACAAGCCAGATTGTGTTTTTTTCTCTGCTTGTAGTCATTGCAAGCCACCCCTCCATTCTTCATCAACTACCTAGCCTCTGAAACCCCTTATTTTATATATATATATATATATATATATATATATATATATATATATATATATATATATTAATGTGTGTAACCCACAAAGCAAGAAGGTGAGCTAAAATGCTGCAACTCATCCGTCCAAGAACTTGACGAGTCACCTGCAGTATGCCTCTTTGACATGGTATGCAAAGAGAAATATCCTCATGCTCAAAATGGAAATAAAGCTTTCTAGTATTAGCATGGGACGTAGGACTGAAAAATCATAAAACAGGACTTTATGACATTGAATCTGTTTAATTTACCGAACTGTAAAATATGCCCACAAGCACCATCTTTCATGAATATTAGAAACCTGTCCCTCCTTCCTCTGTAGGATTTTTTTTCCAGGACAAGAGCAAGCAGCTGGCCCAGCCAAGGATACATGGCCTGCTTGCAGGGGAAACAACCCTATAAAGAGAGGAAAGGTCATGAACTCAGTTTTATATACTGCGGCAATCAGTTCCCATACCCCGAGGTCCTTGGTTAGACTGAACCACTGCTACCCAAACCGGACTAATATATATATATATATCTATCTATATATCTATCTATATATATATATATATATATATATATATATATATATATATATATATATATATATACATATTGTATGTATGTATATATATATATATCTGTTTATCTGTATTTCCACGAGTAACATACAGATGCAAGTATCCATTTTATTAATGTAGTTCGTATCTTTGTGAATTAATGTAACTGAACCACATATGATGAAACAGTTGAATGTGTCAAACTATCACTACATACTGCATGTTGTGTTGCTTTGCAGCTGCCTCTGTGCAGGTGAGTAACATTATATTGTTCTATACCATTGTGTTTTTCAGCTTTCCATTCACCCAACATCACACCCCTCAGTGAAGATGCCATCTGCTAAGAAGTCAACCGACATTTACTTGGGCGAGGATACTGATTCTGACAGTAATACCAGTGGGTCCAAAATAGAATTGGACCTTGATTCACAATGTAAGGCAAACCAGAGTGAGGATGACAATTATGATGCCGGTGATCATATTCCACTGGCACGTCTGCGTGAGAAGGCCATTAATGCTGATAAAGATGATGCCCCTGTCCCAGCAATTCCTGACAGACCCCTACGCTCTACCCCCGACCTAACCACTCTAGATGAAAATGACCATGACAGTGAAGATGACATGCCACTAGCCCAGATAAGGCATGATGACACATACAATAGTGGTCATCAACTTGAATCAGATTTTGACACAAAGGATGAATTGCCTCTATCTGAGTTACGGCAAGGACATGGCCTGACCGACAGGCCTTTGCAGTCCTCCATAGCCCAGGCCAGGCCTAGTGCTGAAGAGAAAGTGGATATGCTTCCTACTATACATGAGCTTAGGCGTAGTCCACAGCAGGTTGATTCAGATGGAGAAAGTCCACTGGATCTGAGCCGAAGTATCTCCTTATCAAGCAAGTTTCTGAGTGTGCCGCAGCATGGAATTTGTGTGAGTACTCCACTCAGAAGTCAGTACAAACCAGTGGCTAATGTAACTGATCACAATGTACCATCTCTTAACTGTGGGAGGCTAATGAAAAAGACACGGCGATCATGCCCACCCCAAAACTTATCGTGGGAGAAACGCCTAACACCAGTTCACATAGATGACTTTGTGTGTCCAGTCGGCCCAGTCACCAACCTGGACTCAGACAGCACAGAGATGGACTTCCTCAATTTGATGTTCCCAGAGGAACTGTACTCACTTATTGCTGATGAAACTAACCGCTATGCTGCACAAAGGCAGGCTGCAGCAGGCAAGGTTGATAAGCGGTGGAGTCCTGTTTGTCCTGGAGACATACGCACATTTCTAGGTGTCAGAATATACATGTCTATTGTACATGTTCCAGAATACAGGCAGTACTGGGCAACACACCATGTGTATGGTCATTTCCCAATAGATTACATGACCTGAGAGAGGTTTGAAAAAATTCTGCAGTATTTTCACTGTAATGAGAAAAACCTCAGACGACCACAGGGCTGTTTGGGTCATGACAAGCTCAATCATGTACGGCCAATACTGGATGCCGTACTTCATGCATGCAGGACTCAGTGATCATCCTGCAATACTTCATTTTTTAGTCTGCTTTTATCAGGCATGTGTAGAGTTAGATGACAGGAAGGGCTTACTAATACAGAAATTGATCCCTTAGGTACATTGCTGAATGGACGCATGTAAAGAGAAAAGGCATAGGTAAGGCAGACTGCTGACACAGAAGGAGGTTGAGACTGCAGTGCTATCAGCTGTCTGAGTGGGTAGCCAGCACAGCTATCAGACTGATAAGATGGCCTTGCCTGCCACTGTCCCATGCCTGTTCTGGGTTCATTAGTGGAGTGGTGGTCCTTACCTTGCTTTTTCTCTTTACATGTACCCATTCAGCAGTATGTTGGCTACACCAAGAATGTGCATATTTACAATCATATGTGTCTACATGGTAAAACAACTGCTTCTGAATGCTGTACGCATGTACATATATCAGTTTTGTTAGGACTTAGGATATGGAAATTTATGATTTTTTTCATATTTTGGTAAATAACTTTGCAAGGGAGCATGTCAGTGTGTCAAGTAATACCTCATTTTGAAGACAGTATTGGTAGTTACACCATGGTAAATGAATTGTGTCTGTATGTTGCACACAAGTGCAGATATCAAAGTTTGTTTCAGACTTGGGTTATGGAAATTATGATTTTTTTTTCATATTTTGGTAAATAACTTTGCAAGGGAGCATCTGAATGTGCTAAGTAATACCTCATTTTGAAAACAGTATTGATAGTTCTAACATGGGAAAAGAATGGTGTCTGTATGTTGTACTCATATGCAGATATCAAAGTTTGTTTCGGAGTTAGGTTATGGAAATTATTAATTTTTTTTCATATTTTGGTAGATAAGTTTATAAGGGAGCATCTGAATGTGCCAAGTAATACCTCATTTTGAAGACAATATTGCTAGTTCTAACATGGTAAAAAAATTGTGCCTGTGTGTTGGACGCATGTGCAGATATCAAAATTTGTTTGGAATTAGGTTATGGAAACTATTATTTTTTTCATATTTTGGTAAATAACTTTGCAAGGGAGCATGTCAGTGTGCCAAGTAATACCTCATTGTGAAGACACTGTTACTCCTTACAACATGGTAAAAGAACTGTGTCTGTGCACTGTACAAATGTACAGATATCACAGTTTGTTTAGTCTTGTACAATTATGAAAATTATACATTTACAATACTTCTCATTATTATGGCCATATCTTTGCAAGGGAGCATGGTGATCATACAAATTATATATCATTTTGAAGCTGACATTCAGATGCATAACTTCTACACTGATATGTAGGCTCTGTCTGTTACAGGTGGTGAGATATTATGCTTTGTTTATTTATCAATTATGAGAAATAATATATTACTCATATTTCTGAGAATATCTCAAGAAAGAAGCATCCCACAGTAATGGTTAAGGTATCATTTTAAAGCTGACATTCATATTAACAAATGAAATTCAAATTGTATGGATCTGCATGGTACATTGACTAAGATATTGTCCTTTGCTTTTCCAAAAAGGTAGAAAATATGCACAATATCAGCCTTCCCTGGCAGATATTTAATAATGACTTTGATATGCACTATCAACATTTACACTGTTGGAAAGTTCAGTGTCTGCTGAACAACTTTCATGTTTACATTTTTGTCTAGCTCTTATAGTTAAAGAGTTATGAACATTTGTTTTCTGTATGATATAAGAAATAGATTTTCTGAAAATGAGCTCAGGCTGCACTGTTGTTCCTATGGCGGAATTAAGCAGGCAGCTTTTCCTGAGCTGCTCCAGAGTGAATGAGTTAAGAAGCAGCAAGCAGATGGGACATTAAAGAGACTCACTGAAGGTGTGTGTAAGTATTACTCATTTCATTATATAAGCAGCATTCAGTCATTTAGTATCTGTTCTAATTGCACAGCCACCCTCCAAAAAAATAAAAGTAAATCCTTACACTTTATGATGAAATGCTTTGAATGTAGCTACAAAAATATTGCAATTACCATAAGTAACCCTTTCGCCATAGACAATAGTATCATTTGGCAGCATTATTGAAGAAAGCAATATGTAGCAAAAATTCATTAAATAAACCTGCCTAAGAAAATTATAATATGCACAGTCAATAAAATACTGCAATACCAACTTGAGTCCATCTTTTCTACATTTTATCTGTCTTTCTTTCTTAATTATTTATTAGTTGACTTATTTATTGTTTTGTATTTTTTCTTTTTCTCCCTTTTATGTTCCATTTTTCACAGGTCCAGGTATCCTAGGGGCAGCCCATCCTTATAACTCCCAGGTAAGGGAACATTAATTGTGTACACATTTTGCAAATAACTGACACACCCACTATCATCAAACTTACTAGTTAGATGGGTGATGTTCCAAGATGTTGTGTACATTTCCTTTTTCTGATAAGTGTTTACTGTCAGTTTAATAGCACGATAATCACTATTTAGACATTGCATTCCTTTATTTCTAATACAGTTCTTCTTTTTCCAATTTATATAAAATATTTATAGATTATCCATCTGTTTACTAGCATTTTTCAAAGTTTTGTGTAAAGGGGAACAGCATAAATACATTTATAGGATTGTAGTATCATAGGGTATGCAAGGCTATTAGACCAGAGGTGATGTTTATCATGCAATTAACCACCCTCTCAGTCTACTGACTGTTTCAAGGAGGGCCAGGCCTGTATATCCAGGCATGCATTTTAGGGTACTCATCCAGTTGTTTAAGCTATGTTTGCAGGTAGACAGGGAACTGCACTGTTTGGCACTTAATGGGAGTCAGAGCATGGGGAGACACTGGGTGATGAACCGCTCTCTCCGTTTAGTATAGGTTATTCCCTTATATAGATTCAGATCTATAGGTGCAGAGCTGACTGTACTATTGTGAAGTGTAATGTTTGTTAATGTTAATTTTTTAATACAGTTTGATTACTTTTCTATAAATGTAACTTTGATAATGTCACAAGTGATAATTCAATAAAGGTATTAAAAAAAAAGGAGGCCTCAGATAAAGGGATGCCTTTGGGAGTGGAAAGCAAGTCATAGGTCACCTGTTATCAGGTTATAAGACACTGAGTACAGGGAGAATGACTCAGCTTTTCCTGATAGCTAAGATTTTTGAGCCCTGAGATTCTTTTTGTTAGGAACCTCTACCGTAATTTGAGATTTTGTTATGTCTGGTGAGATATATGCCAGGTGATGGATTATATTCTATAATGGGACAAACCAGGGCAGAGTACAGGGGAACAATAACTTCCCTGGTTTTGAAAGAGATGATTTGTGATTAAATGTGATGTAATGTGATATATAGAATGACTTCCTGACTACACTCGCTACATGATGATCAAAGGGGAAGGATCCATATATCCAGGAGTGCAGGTCTATGATATTAGACTCATTGGAGAGTGTGACATCATTGATGCAGGTAGCGATTTATTGTTTTCCAAAGGAAATCCTACTGCACATCTTAACATTTAGTTTAAGCCCTTTCTCAGAGCATCATGTGTTAATGTGTGATATCATTTGCTAATTTAACAGCTGCACCCAGTCTGCAATCAGCTGTGAACTTAGTCACCTAGCATCTTTATTGTCAGCGTTAAGAACAGAAAAATGAATTCCAAAAAGTAGAGGCCCAGTACTGACCCCTGAGTGACCCCCTTTTCCTTAACTGCGGGGATGTCATAGACCCTGACAGTGTGTTCTATCATTGAACCAGTTTGTAGTCCATCTTACTATAAGGATCTTTTTTTAAGGCTAGTAGTATTTACAATTCCATGGAATGGTATCAAATGCCCTTGTTAGTTCCAGGTAGACAGGTGAACAGTGTGAACATTGTCCATGGCCTGCATGACCTTTTCAAATAATTTCACAAAGATTGAGGAGGCATGGCTGTAGGTCAAGCCTGATTACATTATTAATGTCCTGGTTTATGAGGTCACTGATGATTCAATCCAAGGCACTGTAGACAAGACTAGTCAGGCTGATTGGTCTATACTGCTTGGGTCAATGGTGGGGCCACTGTTATGAAGGGGCAGCACCACACCATTGTTCCTCTGATTGAAAACATAGCTTGTTGTAAGACATAGGTTGAACAACTTATGTAGGGGATCAACAAGGGCCTGCTTGCAATGTTTATAAGACAACCCACAATGTTATCTAGATCCATTAAGATTTTGAAGAGCACTTTAAGGATATAGCTCTTGAAGAAAGTACTGGGAAAGTAACTCTGGTATACTGAACCCCTTATTTTTTCTAACATATTATGTCTTTATATCAGCTTATATTTCTATTGTGATTTTTAGTGCTTCTTATAATGTAATTGGGCTTTTGTTTCCTAATTTGAGAATATTAAACAATAAGAGACTTTTTCAGCTTGCCTGTTTTGCTCAGACTTTTTATCTTTACTGTTTCCCTGATTTTCTGAATTTAGAGTCATAACTTTCCCACTCAGTCTGGTAACTTCCTATCTGTATAGTTTAAATGATTTGCCATGCCTTATGGCATATTTTCCTATTTTTCATTGGTCCTTTGCTGATGTAATTAGTCTTACTAGACCAGTGGCCTTTTTTCAGGGGAGACTATGATGGTATTCATACTTACTGGGAGAAATGTGGGCAAGGCACTAAGAAACTCTTTTCCTCTAGGTAGTGTTAGAGAGCAATAACCAGTGGAAAGGTGGAAGAAAATGCTGAAGGCAGTATAATGGAGAATGTAGCTTAAGAATGGCAAAATCGCAGTGTGCAGACATGACAATGAAAATACTAAAATTGCCGTGATGGATGACGGATCTGCAGACTGAAAAAACACTGCAGCTGATCACAGCAAATAAACTAAATAATGTGTTAATGGTTTCCTGTAGTGATGCAGACAAATGTGTGCAGGAATCTCTTTATATTGAAACAGAGACTGTTTATAGAAATGTTTTGCATGAATCTGAAGATGCTGAAACTAAGATTGCTTTTGGTGATACTGGCAATCCAGAAAGCACAGCAGACTATCAAAGCAGAAACCTTCATATATTGAGGCAGTGAGCACTTAGCAGCCTTTCAATCATTTAACAATAGTGAAAATCTCAAGAGAAATGGACTTTGAGCAGTATTGTTATGCAGTATATGAAACTAAAAATATGGGGAGGTGTGCAACTAAATCAGTATCACGAAGTAGAGCAGCAGCAACCACAGTATTGGAGGAACAACCACCGGAAGAACAACCAGTGGTTCAACAACAAGAAAAGACACTGATTGGTATTAATGTGGATTATTCCACAGAAAACTGTGTGTTTAATAGTGAACAAAGTGAGTTACTGCTGTATTCTGAAAATCTAATGCCTGTATGCAAAGTGTTCAAGAAAGCAGGATTTAGCATTTATAACTTTAGTGCCACAGACATAAAAGAAGCTCATCATCATCTTTTGAGCAAAGTCTTCTCATTTATTCCAGAATTTCATTCTAATATTGTTGATGTGTACGCACATGTAGGATTATATGCCAGACAGTTAAATCTAAGACTTTTTTTCAGGGATTGAGGTGATGTGACTAATAATGTGAATTCTAATGGTTTAACTAGAAAGAGTACTTTCATGCCACCATCCTCTAGGGATGTTATGGTATTTGAAAAAGCAACTATTAGAAGTATATGAAATGTTACTAAAAGAAAGCACGATTGCCACTATGGTGATAACTAGAGACAAAAGGAATGCATTGTTTGAATTGGCAGGTTCCACTGATTTAAGAATTATGAAACCTGACAAGGGTGGTGGGGCGGTCATTATGTCACAATTTGATTATATTTCTAAAATGCAAGACATTCTTGATGACCCCACTAACTATTCACATGTTTCTAGAAATGAACTTCATATAGCATACCATAGGATTGACCTATTTTTGCTGGATGCTTTGTTTCAGGAGACTTTAAACCCTGATGAGTTTAACTTTTTGAATGTGGAGCATCCAGTCATACCCGTAGTTTTTGGGATTGCCAAAATCCACAAACACTTGAATGATCCCCCTTTTAGAGCTATTGTTTCTAGTAGAGGTTCTAAGACTGAACCTATTGCTGCTTTTGTGGACAAAGGGATCCAGAGGGTAGTGTCTGGAGTTCCACATATTTTAAAAGACTTGTGGCATTGTCTTGAAAGATTGCCCGCACTTAACAGTGACGATTTAGACTGGACATTTTTAACTATAGATGTGGTCAATCTATTTACAGCTATAGCACAAGATGAAAGTATAAATTATTTTACACAAACCTTGGTAAAAAGTGGCCAATTAACAAGTGATAAAATAAATCTGATGGTGGCACTAATGGATACAGTGCTCAAAAATAATTATTTGTCATTTGAGGGGGAAATCTATCATCAGGTTTCTGGAGTGGCAATGGGGGCAAAATGTGCCTCCAGTTTTGCCAATTTGGTCTTACTCTATTGGGAAGATGAATTTGTATTTCATTCACCAGACAGAGTTAAGATTGTTCTTTACAATCGATTTCTGGATGACGTTCTGGTACTTTGGAGAGGCAATAGTGTTGAAGCGGAAAATTTTGTGGAATATCTTAACAGCACCACCCCCTTTCTTAAATTCACAAGTAAATGGGATAGCCAAATGATAGAATTTCTTGATATCAAGTTAAGTAAAACTGCACAAGGGTTACAGAGCAATATTTATAGAAAAGAGACTTATAGTAACTCATTGCTCCATTTCAATAGTTGCCATCCTCCACATCAACGTAGGGGTATTGTAAAGGGGCAAATGGTAAGGTTGTCACATCTCATCAGTAACAACGAAGTTTGTAAACAAGAGTTACACACATTGATAGGGATGTTCCTAGATAGGGGGTACCCCTTAAAAATGTTGATTAAAATGCGTAATGAAGTAATCGGTAAAAGGGAAACTAATTTTCCACCCATTTTAAAAGAGATAAGTATTGAATCAGAAAACAGAAGTCATATGAATAACTTTGATTCCAGGGTTTTGATTTTGAAATATAATCATCAAACAAATTATATAGTGGACACTACTAGGACAATATGGGATACAAGTTTTGATAGTGAACTTAAAAGCAATTTGGGTGTGTATCCTAGGATTGTATTTTCAAGGTGAAGAAATCTAAAAGGATATTTGGAGGGGCAGAGGCCTCGAAACAACATATTTTTTAGGATGAATAAACGTTGGACTTGTAAGTCCTGCAGATTCATTAATGATGGACCCTATGTTAGTGTCCCGAGTTACAACAGGAGCATTACATTTCCAGGTAGGTGCAATTGTAACACCTCCAAAGTGGTTTACCTAGCTATGTGTACTTCTTGCACTAGTTTTTATGTAGGAAAGACCACACATAGGTTGATGGAACAGACAGTAGAGCACCTAAGAGCAATAAGAATTAAAGACCCCCATAATGCCTTATATATGCACAGTACCAAGTGCATACATTTCAAGACATTTTTATTTTTTGTGATAGATAGGGTTGTTCAAAATGCCAGAGGTGGTGATGCCAAATTGGAAGTTGAATTCTTAGAATATAAGTGGCAAATGCAACATCACCTGGTCTAAATGAACATATATCTTTAGGACCAGTATTGAGATTGAGAGCTGCTAAAATTTAAGTATGCAATCTATGTTCATTTTTTACAACAAATATTTTATAACAAACAGTTATTTTTAATTTTGAGTAAAAGCTTTTATATTATAGACATTAGGTTTATTTATTCAATGGACAGGGCCATATTTAGGTTGAATGTGATGTATGACGTGTGTTTTGCTTTAAGAAAAGTGTGATTGTATTAATTTATGCTTGATTGATTAATGGACATGTGTATTCAATGAGTTGTTTTGTGGTTACTACTCACTGTAAAGATGCCATTTGTATGGTGAAAGTGCTTAATGTGCGGAGCCGGATTAAAGAAGCTGTTGGATTTGTACTCTGTTTCATGTTTCCTTTCACATTTTATATGTTATGACAAGACATGTTTGGAATGGGGCCAGAGGTGCCAGAGGCTGTAAAAGGTTGGAGGAGGGTGAAATGGGCACTTAGTGATCTAAAAAGGGCAGTTTTTTACTACCACAACATAGGTTCACTTGGAGGACATTTTAAGTTTATCCAGTTTCCCTTTTGGTGCTTGAATTAATATTTCCTGATTGGTCTTACCCATCACATGGCGGATAATGTATATTAGCCTTAGTGAGAATAAGTCTGATAATACTATAGATATTTTGAGGGGACCCATGTAAAAGATGTAGCATTTAGGAACTGCTTCTATCCATTAGTGGCAGAAGGGGAATTTCTGTGGTGGATTTTCTATTACCCATGCTTAGATCCAAGCTGCATTTAAATATGGACAGGGATGAGCTTTGTTTTACTTTAATGGACAGACTGTACTGGAACAGTCGCATCCTCTGTGATATATATCCGTCTCTTCACACCATTCTGTTTAGATACATGGACTGAGTATTTCTGATACTATTTGCCTTGCTGATGTGCAGTAAATCTATCAATACTGGATGAAAAGATGCCTTGTATTCCAGACACAGGTCACCTCTTAGCAGTCTGTAGGATACTGAGTATAACAAACAAAGACAGCCCACAGAATTAACTGTGTGGTATGAAATAAATCCAAGATAGCTGATAGAAAAGCACACACACAGAAATAGGACCAAACAAAACAACCACCACATAAAATTTAACGCATTTAATAGTAAAACTGGTAAGCACTTGCTACATAAAATAGCTTCTTCAGAGCAAAAGTGAGAACATATAACATCTGCATTTAAATAGAATTACATCACTACCTGTTGGACAACTAACCAATCACAGGAAACACATATTTAAAGATATAGGTACCTGATTTCTATAAAATATGAAACAAAAAACATACTTCTAAGAGACATATAAACAGAAAAACTAAAAAAATAAAAACATCATATAAGCGTGCAAAATTTACTTCTTCCTCAGACCCCTATATTTTAAAACCAGGCATAGAGGGATATGTTCATTTAATCCATGGCTCTTTTGAAACTGCATAATCTCCCTTAACTCAGTCCAATTTTCTACATCCCCCATTCTAATGTAAGTCCCCAGCACATCTCTAGCTATAAACTTAAAAGTGTGGTTAGCTCCAAATGTATTAACATGCATTGCTAGGGCATTATCCACATTCCCCTTATGTATACAATAAAAATGGGCTCTGACCCTTTTTTAAAAAATGTGGTTTGTCTTGCCAACATAAAATGAAGAGCATACCTCACAAAAAGTGGGGTACACCACATTGATGGTATTGCAATCAGCTGAAACAGAAAGATGAAACTCCCACTCCATATCAGGATGAAAAAATGTTCCATCAATACTTAGAAAATCACAAAGCTTACACTTTACGCACCTATAGGTACCTAAACCAAAATGCCTATTTTGGTACCTTTTCGGGTAACAAAGTAGCCTTTTCAAATTCTTCTTAGTCTTGTAATAAAAAGTAGGGCACCCTCCCAACAATCTCAGCTATAGGAGGATCCATAAGTAAAATGTGCCAGTTTTTTGAAATGATGCTCTTAAGTCATTTGTATCGCTACTGAAAGTGAGGGGAGCTCTCACTGTGCTGCTGACCCTAGTACTCCTAACATTATCTTTTCTCTGTGTAGCAAAGAAAGGCTTGGCCCTCTCATTCCTTAGCATAGTGGCTTCTTTAATACCCTTCTCCATTTCTTCAATTTTGTATCCCCCTCTTCATAAAATCAGTGCATAGAACACACATACTGTTCTCAAACTCAGTTTCATCAATGTGGAGTTGTGATGGCCTCATGGCTTGCCCCTTAATACAAATCGTGTCTCCCACCATGATAGAACTGCATTGGCGTAGCTATTGGCACAAAGAGTGCCCATAGCTACACCAGAACACTGATGAAAAAATTGTTCATGAAAAACAAAAACATTCCCCCGGATTCACTAATCTTTCATGTAGGACTAGCTGAGTCCTGCACGGAAACTCCCATTTAGGAGTAGGACGGCAGTGCGCTATGCATATTAACAAGGCACACTGCCCGAGCTCCTAGGCTTACATGGAGCATGTACGAGTACAGAGGGCGTGTCTGAGAGCAGAGATCTCAGAATAAACACGTCCCTGCAATGTAGAACAGAAAAGGTGTTAAGGAATGAGCAAGATCGCTCCTAGGTATTCGCATATCCCCACCAACAGTCCCCCATGTGTATAACAGCAACAGTACATATAAATTAAAAGAAGAAACCCTTTTATTTATTTTTTAAAATCTGAGTACAGCTAACCGTAGGTGTGCACATTGCATAGCTATGGTTATAGCAGCTTAACAGGCTGAAGAGGATAACAAGGAAGATATATGCAAATGAAGAAGCACAGCAATAGTGTAGTGGGCAGAGCATTCGCCTAATGAGCAGGCATTCTCGGTTCGAGTCCCACTACAGCACATTCTATTTTACATGGCAAAGCACATTATAACCAATATGTATGTTGCAAAACCCACGAAAAAACATATATTTATGAACTGGAGTACTGCAAGAAATGCACATGTGAAGTGTCAGTGTCATAATGAATAAGGCACTAGTAAGCAGGTTTCAGCACAAATAAGCAGTAGTACACATATGTAAGCAATAGTAAGCGTGTTTAAGTGCATTTGCGTGGGGTAAGCATTGCCTACACAAATTAAGCAAAGTAGAAGCTGAGTATAAGAAACTGTAACCGAAAGTAAGTACTGCTTAGCTCTGTGCAAACCCACTTACAACTGCTTTAAAGTGCCTTAACCACTCTGTATCCAATGGCCCGTGTTCTGCCCAGCAACAAAATAAACAGCCTCTGCAAGTCTTGAACCCAAGACCCTGTACACAACAGTCACAGTAGGTAATCACTAAGCCATCATAGCAGTACATACAATTGAGGTTTCAACAAACAAATCCTCACCATAGGAAATCAAACTGAACATGTGAAAGGAATCTATGTACAGTATGATGTTGTATAACCTGCTACATAACATAAATATGTGAACTGGAGTACTGCAGTAAGGCCAGATGTGTTATTGTAATAAAGTGTTGAAGTCCCCAGGACCTCATACAGTGTATGTACACATGAATCACGGATACCAGACAAATATATAACATGTAACAGATAATAAATCAATGCCAAAAGGAAAATATAATGCAAATTAAATATTAAGCAATGCTAAGCATTGCACAGCTCAGCTTAGTTGGGGTAAGTAATGTATAGGCCGGCTAACTCAATCTGCCCAGTGGTATGCCCCTTTAAGCAATGCCAACATTAGGTAAGCACGTGTGCCCATAGCTTAGCCTTTTCAAAACCATCCAATCATGGGAAAGTGCAGGAAAATAGGCATATTTAAACCCCACAGCCGCCAATAATTCCCATAACTGGTTGCAGCTCCCTACTGTAGGCAGAATGACTGGCATTGGGGAAGGCATTTGATTTAGAGTGCAGCACTGGGGCACCCAGAAGTCCAGATTCATGGTATGCCTCCTGGTAAAACACCATGAGGAGAGACTACTGCAGGGCCAGTACCAGGGCTCTCAGTATAAAGCGGAGGCCTGGGACAGTCTTGCCCGTGACCTCACCAGTGCCACTGGTATCCCCCAGACTGGCAGCAGGTCAGGCAACACCATGCTGACCTGAAGCAGTGGAAGGGTGATCACTTGGACCAGTGGATCCAAGAAGCAAGGCAGATGGCCAATGCCCCAGTACTAAGTACCCATTCTACTACGTAGATAATGATTGCCTATCTTGTATATACTGTGGATAGGTAATGGCTAAATATCACTGTATTTCTCTGACAGCTGCAGATGAGTGGGCAGCGAACCAGCAAGCCCATGCTGCTAGGCTGCAAAGGCTGTGCTGCGAGGCATGTTAGTAATATTCCTGCATGTACTGTCATAACATATAAATATAACAGTTCTGGAAAGTGTAGTACCAGTAAAGAAGTGTATTTTATATGGGATGTACTGAATAAACCAGACAATATGGCAGGAAGGCTGTCATATAGGTTGCGTGGAAATAAAGGTGTAATATATTGTGAATAAAAACATAACCCCTGGAGTGCTTGTGTAAATCCTGATTTCATATGTTGTTGAAGTGTTGCATTCTATAAATAGTACTGTTATATTAAGCAGTGTTCCCACACTGTTGAACGCAGTTAAAATGTGTAGGAATTTGGAGATGGACATTGACTTTGTAAGGTACAAATACGATTATGCACGCATCTTTAATAGCATTGACGCGTTGCTGGTTAAACTTAAAGCCAATAAGAGTAAGAAACTAACGAGAGATAGATTGGCGTACCACCAAAATAAAGCCTATGTTAAACTAACTATGCCACATGTACAACGGGAGGTTATTCCCATGGGTACACCATGTAATCCCAGTGAGTCAGATCAAGGACCCCAAGGAGACCATGTAGTGAATAATATGGACAACATGGGGGATGAAGTTGTATTTGGAGGTCCAGAGGGGCCACGGAGGAGCAATAGAATTAAGGCTAATTATTACAACAACAAGCCTGGACAACGACCCCAGGGGGAAGGCCAAAAGAACCAGGGTGGTTTTTTAGGCCAACGGAACAACAATTACAAGAAGAACTACAGGAACAGACGATGGAACAACAATTAAGTTTGAATAGGGAGTCCCAGGTGGATCCGCCTCAAGACACTAGGGTGAAAATATTGGTGAATACTAAAGGGGACTCCAAAATCTACAATTTCTCCAGTTTCACTATAGAACAGGAGCTAATTGACTTACTGGCTCTTGGTAACACCTTTGTACCCAGTAGTCAGTTTAACCTGACGGAGACTATCATTGACTTGAAATGTTTTATACGGAAGTTAAATCTGGGACTACTGTTTTCAACCCCCTTGCAACAGGATGAGTGTAAACTTAAACTGTCCAGTGTATTTAATCCACCTATACACCCTGATTTGTCCTTGTTTGAAAGAGTGTGTGAGTTCGACTTTAGATACTTAGAGTCTAACAGAAACAATTGTATTAGATATTCAAAACACAACATTTCTAAGGGACAAAGAGTTCTCTTGAATGAACTTTGCCATTTACCAGTGAGAGTGTTTAAACCTGACAAAGGGGGGGGGTTGGTCATCTTGGATAATGTAGACTATATCCAAAAAATTTTTCAAATTTTGGACAGTCCAGCTTACACTACTGCTTCCATTAACGAGATGAATAAGGCCTATTCCAGGAACAGGGGATACTTCCGTGACCTATTTTTGGCAGGGAAAATCGACAATGACACCTATCAATACATAGATATCACTACACCCAAGACCCCTGTTATCTTCGGAATTCCAAAGATCCACAAAGACCTTTACAACCCACCCATGAGAGCACTCATAGATGCAAGATCATCTATGACTTACCCATGTGCATGCCTAGTGGACAAAATCCTTTCTAAGTACATAAAAACAATCCCTCATATCTGTAAAGATTCCTGGGCGTTCCTTTCTGACATCAATGGACTCCAGTTTGACCCATTGTGGAACTTCCTTACCATCGATGTAGTAGATCTGTACACATCAATACCTCACTTGGAAGCCACTGAGTGGATAGGGAGTTTTTTGAAGGACTTAGAGGTCCCTAAAAATGAGATTGACACAGTAACGGATCTGTTAGATATAATATTAACATCCAACTTTTTCACATTTGACAAAAAATACTTTCTGCAAACACAAGGCATAGCAATGGGTTCACCATGTGGCCCGTCAGTAGCAAACATATTTGTAGCTTACTGGGAGAAGAAGTTCATCTTTGGGAACCCCAGTTATATAAATCAGGCAGTTTATTACACCAGATTCCTGGATGATATCTTTATGATATTTAAGGGGTCAGAACAGGAAGCAGTGGAACTCCTCACATATATGAATAATACAACCAGTTTTTTTAGGTTCACACACAAATTTTCTACATCTAGTATGGACTATTTAGATGTTAAACTTGACAAGAATTTGGAAGATGGTTTATTAACCTCTTCAATACATAGGAAAAAAACCTATTGCAACTCATTTCTTCACTACTCTAGCCAACACCCATACAAACAAAAACGTTCCATTATTAAAGGACAGTTGATTAGAGCTGTGAAGATGTGTAGTACTGAAGAGAGTTTTAATAGAGAATGTCAGCACCTCTATGATATGTTTAAAAACAGGGACTACCCTGAAGGGCTTATAAATGAGTTAATAGTGGAAGTGAAGAACAAGAGAGAGAATGGGTTTTATACACCATTGTTGAAAATTCATATTAGAAATGACAGTGAGGTGCCCATATGTACCCCTAATGTAGAAAATATGGATTTGGAACTTCCTTCAACACTAGCCTGTGAAGGAACACGGAGTTACTCTTGTAGCTTCATTACAACATACAATATGGACTTTAAGGAAATTAGTTCCATTATTTACAAAAACTGGTCCTTTATTTCCAGTAACAGACTACTATCAGAAAAGTTGGGAACTCAACCCACTATTGTATATAGGAAAGGGAAGAATTTAAAAACTTTGTTAGAAGGTAACTCAAACGAAGATTTATTTTCTAAACAAAAAGGTACATTTACCTGTGGGCGGTGCAACTGGTGTAGTTGTGTAAAAACAGGAAGTTCATTCTCAATCAATGGTAGAAAGTATACAATTGGACACAAGATAAACTGTGAAACTAGGTCTATTGTCTACCTTGCTACCTGTGATAGTTGTCCGGCGTACTATGTTGGTAAAACCGACCGTAAATTTAGGGAGAGGATTTACCAGCATATGTACGCTATAAGAAAACACAATCTCGAAAATGCTTTAGCCAAGCATATAGACCAACAAATAGGACACAAATTTTATTTCACAGCTATAGACCATATCCCACAGAGTAGTAGAGGAGGACCTACATCTATTAGATTGGAAACCAGGGAGTTGGAATGGCAAATTAAACTAAATGCATTCAACGTCCCTGGTTTAAATGATAATTGCAATATTTCTTGCCTGTTGAAATTGAAAAGTTACCTTAGATAATTCAATAAATTTAGTATGTCCTATAGGGGGTAGTATTTTGGTTTCAATATGTGAATTTTTTAACATACCATTCAATTCACAAAGGAAAAACATGTATAAGTGGAAAAACGAGTGAATTGAACAATCAACTCACTCATTTTTGGTCCCATTAACTTAATGTATGAGGTGTAGGTACTCACACCAATGTTTATTATTGGTGGGGACATTATAGTGAGGTGAAATAACAACAAAAAAATCGGGGGGCCAAAAGTTATTGCTACTACTAATTGTAGACATATTATATCATACACTATTTCAAAATTTTAGGAACAATATATATAAGTAACTTTGGGATCTAACTGGAGCAAGAATACATGGAGGCGACTGGACAATGTAAACAGCCACCTAGTAAAGTTGTTATGTATTTGATTAATTTAGTAACAATGTATTTTAGCCCTTTGCGGCTGAGTTTTTATATGGCAGGAGTTGTATGTACTAGTAGAAAAGGTTATTCTCATCCCTGCCAAACTTGCTGGTTTTAAATGACTTTTTTAAAAATGATTTTATATACATGTTATGACTATCTTAAGATGTATAAGAAAAAAAGCCGTAAGGCAAGGAAATGACGTATATCATACGGAGCATGCTTGCTGGTACAATGTATAAATAGCACCGTTATTTTTAATGTGTTATATGTCTCTCTGAGGAAGCTATTCGATTTTGATTGGCGAAAACGCTGTATTGGTGTGATAAATAAATTACTTTTGCGTTTAGAATACTTCACACTTGCTGGTGCGATTTGTGGATCTTGGAGCCGTTTCTCTTCCTTTTATATGTGTAGGAATTTCAGTATAACAATGTTGGAAGTCCCAAGAGGGCAGTCATATAGAACAACTGAGGCAGACTTAGACAGAAACCATTGGAATGCTTTATACCATTTCCCTGATAGCACAGTGTACAGTGATGTCAACTGTAATATTTCTACCATACACAGCAGGGGTTCAAATCCTGGGAGTAGTAGTAAGTTGTATGCATAATCATACCCCACAACTGTACAGACTTTGCGAGAATGCTCAGATAGAAAGCTCTATGCATAATTGGACCCAACAACTGTACAGACTTTGCTAGAATGTTCAGATGGTATGCTGTAAGCATAATCATAACCATCAACTGTACAGACTGTGGCAGAATGTTCAGGTAGTAAGCTGTATGCATAGTCATACCCCTCAACTGTTCTGATCTGTCCAGCATGTCCAGATAAATGGCCCAAATCTGCTGCCTGGTAACCTGTTCCCCTGACAAATCAGTGTACTCATCCAAGAAATGTAGGGAGCTTATACTGACATATAATGGATAGTCAGACCTGAATATAAAAAGAGAATGTATATGGAATCAAACCTGTCATTGTAGCATCTCATCCAAAGTGTATGACAGCTATTCCAAAATATGTCACATTAACACCTGCATCCTGTCAAGCCTTGACCAGAGTGTGTGGAATAATGGATTGTTAGGTATGTGTATAACATAAACATGGAATCTTGGAGTATGTGTAGTATTTGTCAGTTAGTGTTAACAAAGGATTTTCTCCACTGCTATACGGTAAGAGGTGTAGACTGTAGGTACAACACAGGTCATGTATATACTTGTTTACAAGCATGGAATCTGGGAGTATGTGTAGAAATTGTCAGGTAGTGTTAATGATTTTCTCAACAGCTATAACAGGTAAGAGATGTAGACTATACGTAAGACACAGTCCACGCATATACTAATCACAAAGTAAGGACATTGGGTAGTGCAATAATACATGTAAGGGACAGATCACTGCAGTGACTAAGAAAGTTGTGAAAACTACAGGGATATATTTGTTGTTACTTGACCTCTCTCTCTCACCCCCCCCATATGTGCAACAATAACCTTATTGCACACCTCAATGGGTACGTGTATACTCCAAATTATTGTTGGGACATATGTCCTATTAGTTTATAAATATTCACATTTGGTTCTATGCATGTGCCATGTTAAAATACTCACATATTGGTGTCCTGTTGCCATCAATGAAACCTACATGCTGTTGTAATGGCCACTGTTGACCCATATATGCATGTGTTCTGCTTGATCTGCAACTGTTGTAAACTGGTGTCTTGGGTTAATGGGAATACCTATGCATGCTGTTATAACTAATCCTGAATGTTGTTGACTATGACTGACTGATATCTTTCTTAAAACGGCAACACCATAGCTCGTATGGGAAGGCCGGCCCCAGTGGACCCACCTGTCCCACCTCAGCTGGCCATGGCACCGGGCACCAGCACATCTGGGGGCCAGCCTGGGACCTCCTCCTCCGCTGGCCCTGCACCACCTTTGGGAGGAATAACCACAGGGGATGGGGCTCAGGCCCCCTGGGAGTGGGGGCAGAGAGGTACCTGTCACCTGCCATCAGGTCCTGGCCGTGGTGAGAAGGGTTCTCAAAAAGGAGATTTGAGACCAGCTATGCCATCTTGAGAGCCATGTGGCACAATTAGTGTGTAAGTCTGCCCCTCCTACCCAGCCCCCAGCACAGCCACCTTTGGGGACATGAAGGTGCAGTGGTGACTGCCCATGGGTGGGGGGGGACTTCAGTCCCACTGTTTTAATTTGGGGACTCATGGGCTTGTGACTTCCAAACACCCCTCCCCATCCAAGGTGTTTACCCCCCCACATGTGTCATATACCACCCCTGTATGCATCTTGTTTGTCTTGTAAGTTAACCTACTCAACCTACCTTCCCAAATATACCTACTACCCCTCCCCAACATCCCACTTTCACCTGAAAAAGAAGAAAAATGACAATCTGTTCTCACAAAAGAATCTCATCCCATACATAGCTGTCTATTTCACACACCTGTCCACTGGACATGTAATCTGGTCTAACTGGCATCACAACTTATTATTGTTGTCCTCACCCAGGGGTTTGAGTGTCTAAATCTACCTCCAAATTCAGTGTATATGCACAGCTGTTGCTGCAGAAGAAATGGGCAGCTATGGACCTTCCCTACAGCCTTCCTGCACATCCTTGGCTGTTTTCCCTACTGTCTTTCCCTCTTTGTGCCCCTTTTTCACCACTTTCCTATCACCCCCTTTTTCTTTTCTTTTAAAGAATTTAGCACTGGGGTAAGCAGGAGTAAGTGCTTTCAAGCAGCAGTAAGCGGGTTTAAGCCTGTTTTGGTGGCAGTAAGCAATGTCTACACTGGTTAAGCAATGTAGAAGCTAACTGAGTGTTAGAAGCTGTAACCGGAAGTTAGCAGTGTTTACCTCTGCACAAACCCACTTACAACTGCTTACAAGTGCCTTAATGGGATTTACCACGAAGCCATGCCAGATATAAATAAATCTGATGTTTTCAGAAACATATCATCCAGTCCAGGCATGCAACAGTACAGAGAATGTATACCAACATCTAGATGAATTTTTTGTGTATTTTGGCTTTTCCCGGTTAGGGGTCGCTACAGCGGAACTCTGGTCCGCTAATGATTGGCAGTAGATTTTTACGTACTGGCCTAACACACAACCTTCAACAAAGGAATGCCCATTCACGCATGTCGCTACACAGAAGATGCTCTAACTGAGAATCGAATGGGCAACGTCTAACTGTGAGGCGACAACGCTACCGCAGCACCACCACCGCAGCTGTATGTGTGTGTAAATATATTACTTTCTAAACAGATACAACATGTATATATATATATATATATATATATATATATATAAATATATATATATATATATATATATATATATATAAATATATATATATATATATATATATATATATATAAATACATGCAAATGCCTACATCGACACATATATGTGTCTACACCTATTTGTCTACATATACACAGCAAGTTACATATGTGCACGCAGATATATATCTATGTAGGTATATACGGATATAGTTATATATATATAAGCAGATATATATATATTTACATAGGTATATATGGCCATACATCTGTAGATAGCAATGGCAGATTAAAAAAACACATATGTCCACATGCACCATTAATGGGGATGAGAGGCCTCACACACTATAGGTCTTGTACGAATAGGTATCCCACCCCCAGAGCCAAACATGTCCACCCTGCAATACACTACCAAGTGTTGCAGATCCCATAACCAGGACCTGACATGACATGGGCACAAGATGTTAACAGTACTACATCCCACCTGTATGATGTCAGGCTGGTATTAGTAACATATCATGCAGTACAATCTGCCTCCCATAGGAAATGTAAAATATGGAAGTCATCAACATCCCCAGGATACAGATACACAGACACAGATATGCAGATACAGATATACATATATACACATACACACACACACACACATATATATATATATATATATATATATATATATATATATATATATATATATATATGGGTCTATCTGAGTTCATCGACACTTTAAAATACCGACAATGGATTAACCGACACGAGAATGTCGAAAGTCACGTCACCGACGCCAGAAGATCGACGAGGCAGAAGACCGACGGAGGAAGACACCGACGCTGAGAAGCTGTGATGGGGTAAGGGTGCGAGTAAGGTAAGTGTGCGATGCTGGTGTTTAGTAGGGGTAGGGGTGGGATAAGTGAGTTAGGGTTAGGCCGGGTTAGGTGAGTGTGCGAGTAAGGTAAGTGTGCAATGTTGGTGTTTTGTAGGGTAGGGGTGGGATAAGTGAGTTAGGGTTAGGCGGGTTAGGTGAGTGTGCGAGTAAGGTAAGTGTGCAATGTTGGTGTTTTGTAGGGGTAGGGGTGGGATAAGTGAGTTAGGGTTAGGCACGGGTTGGGTGAGTGTGCGATAGTGACGGACCTTAGGGTAAGGGTTTGGGTCAGGGTTGTGGTTAGTTGTGTATGTATGGGTTAGTGTTTGTTTGTAAGGATTTTGGTGTGCTTGTGTTGTGTGTGTGAGTGTTGGATAGGGGATGTGTTTTGTTTGTTGGTATGTTGTGTCGGGTGTATGCGATGTCGTGTTTGTGAACTGTCGATCTTCTGGCGTCGGTTAAATGAGTTTCGTTGTTTTGGTGTCGGTTAATTCGTTTTCGGTATTTTAAAATGTCGATGAACTCAGATAGATCCATATATATATATATACACACACACACACACACACACACATATATATATATATATATATACATTAAAAAAAAAAATATATATATATATATATATATACATACACATATATATATAGATATACATGCGACTACACATACACACGAAGATATATGTACAGTAAGACACATATGTAGAAGGTGCACACAATATGGAACAGCCACTATACTTACAGTTAACACTTGAACAACTGGACACTGTATGGGCCACCCATACAAGTGACAATCACTGCCTGCAACATATATCCACAGAGAGGTCATAGGAAAAAACACCACACACAGGTTTGCAGAAATGGAAAACCTTTAATCTTGTACTATTGCAGTTTTATATGCCATGTCATACAGCTGTTCAGACACTGACATCTATATAAACAGAGTAATGCAACTGTGAAATAGTTATACTAATACAGTAGTCTGGAAAGGTTCACAACTGTTGCTGTCCAAGCCAAGCCCTTCAAATTGTACAATAGTGAGGACAGACTGGGCCACAGGATACCAAACAATCAACAGTGTGTAATGCAGGTGTATAGTTCAGCAGCCTCTATCTACACTCTGTACAAAATCACTAGGTGGTAAAGATGTCGTGTGACCAAATGGGTTGTAACTGTTACATAACAAGGCATAACTGACACCATCACATGCACACTGTCAAACAGAACAGTCTGTATGGCAGGAGGCAGTAGGCTTGCATTAACCCAATTTATATAAGTAATGTAAATATAGGCAAAGTATATGGTACTGTATATCCAGATACCTTAAGGCAGCTCACCCCGATACCCCCACATGTTTTAACAACCTAGGTCATTTATGGTGCTCCCCCCCAGACTCAATAATACAGGGCCATATACCACTGTTACATACACTGGCCTCTGGAGTGCATAAAAGCACACATGTATCGTGTAGGTGACGCCCACACATATATGGCCCCAGCCCCACCGTATGTGTGGGGGATACAACAGCAGTGGACTGATGGCAGCAATGGCAGTGTGATATACTCACAGCCCACTACAGAACAACCCCCAACAGCATGTCATATGTGCAAAGCTTGGTATGTAGGTGGAGGACAGAGGCTGGAACACAGGCACAAATGTGGAAAACTGTTACCATACACTAAGCAAATTACTGGTGTTACAGGATAGTCTGCAACATAACCTTAGTCAGGGAATTGAGGTTAGAAACAGAAATGGATGTAGCCATGTACTGATAGCACTCACCACACACACTGCCAGTGAAATATCTGAGACAGGACCTGTGTGGTGGGCAGACAACACATTATCAGCACATTTCTGGCCACCAAGAGGATAGGCCCACAGTTGAGAACTATGCAGACAGACTGCATTCCAAGGTAAACTAGTATGTACACACACACCCTGTAACACCAGTACTATACAAAGTATAACATAACTCTACTCACACTTTGCCTGTAGTTCGTGAACCTCCTACAAATATGTAACAGCCCTGAGTGTGATAGTTCTCCTGTAAGAGGTATTGCTACCTGCTGTCTGTAACACTGATGCCCACACACAACAAGGATGTCCATCACACAGGTAATGTAAAGGGGCCACGCCCACATGATGTAGGGGTTTAGAGTAGGTGGTTGCCATGACAGTGGTAACTGGAAGTAATATATATATATATATATATATATATATGTATATATATGTGTGTGGCTATCTGGATAATAATATGTACATATATTTCCACCATATGTCCTGGACATGGAATGTAGCCCTATAGTCCCACAGTCGTAGTGCAAGAGGATGTCAGGTATGGATAGCAGGTATATTAGTAGACTATCGCTACTGTCATTGGGATTTTCACAGATATGGTGTGTGTTGGAGGTCACATCTGCTTATAACATGTGTGCCATTGGCTATTGACAGACATCCTAAGGACACCATAGTAAAGTACCGCTGCTAGCACATAATGCCCCTGTGGACTGCAGCAGAGATATTGGCCAATATATGTGGGCATTATGACACATTCTGTACTGTCCAGAGGTATACACATATCCCCTTAATGCTAAACATGTGTACCATGCCTGACAATATGGATGTAGACAGCCATGTAGATGGGTATAACACATAACAACTGGAATACATTTGCCACTATAGGTTATGCATTGACACACCCCTGTCTGGTCTGACACATAGTAACCATTGTACAGGGGTGCCATGGCCACATACTACTCCCTAGATATTGACATATGCATACAGTATGCAGTATACAGTATACAGCATATGGTACAGCATACCACTGCTCTGTCTGACATACATGACTGTTAAGGGAGGCCCAGCAGCAGTACATCTGGCAAGTATCTGCACATGACATCTCACTGGGTAAGTACAATAAGCTGCTATGCATGTAACAATGCACTGTGCCGGCTACAGGCAGACTGGCTCAACACTGGCCTACATCTCCTATGGGGGAATGCACATGTACCTACATAAATAGTAGGCTCTACAGGCATGTCACAGTACAGGGTAAGATACACCTGCATGAAAGTGCATAACCACAACCAATGTGAACACAGCCACAGCCGCATATGTTAAGCTATCTGCTCGACACCATCCTCATATGTGTCACTCACAGACTGACCCTACATATACTGGGCTGCTACACATTTTGGTCTGATGGCTGTCTGTGGTATGGGACATGTGTGTGTATGGCCCTACAAACATGTACACCAATACAGTACCATACAGTGGAGCAGCATGTAACATCAGATAGGACGGGACCTAGAACAATGACATCTACCACAGTCTGTACACAGGCTAAAGTACATATTAACAATACACACACTGTCAACATTCACCATAAATACACAGACCTCAGAATGTCCAGGTTATGTCATCAAATATAACCCCTACTGTGCATAACATGTGTAGCAGTCTGATATCTCACTGGGTTGTTATCAGATATGATGACACTAATTATGGTGTACAGCACATATGCACCACTTCATGCACAACATATGTATACAGGTTGACAGAGTTGTGGCTGGAAGCACATGCACAGGGCCAATAATGACATGTTGCTGTGATAATCTTATACATTTACTGTTGTCACAACATATGTCTTATGAGGGATATGAAACCAGTAACTGTCACGGCTTTCACCATCTACAGACTGCGATCCTGACACTACCTTCTGCAGTCCACAGATAGATGCTTCATGGGTAATACATGAAACCAAAGGCACAACACACTGCCCTGTCTGCAGATGACCCTGCAGATGTGGATTCCTCATAAACATGGAACTGACATGGCAGGTATTGAGACATTTAGGACAGTCATATCCACGCACACACTGTTAAACCAACAGTACTCTAAATGCAGTATAGCAGCACTTACAGTCTGTAGTTAGGTCAGGCACATCCCCCTCCTGTGTATTGCCCTGTTTCCACAGTGTATGCTGTTAGAGGTAAATCCACAATCCATCTGAAATGCTGTGTGCCAAGCAACAGATCTAGTTCCTGCTCATAGTGAATGAAAAAAGCCAACACCAACATGATGTTTGTAGATATTGGAGTGTGTTTCCATGCAATTGGCTATGGGAATGTTACCACAGATGTTTCACATGCAATCAGCTAGGGGAGGGCTGCAATTTGTGCAGATGCCATCAGTTGATCATGTGCATCACTTAAAATACACATGCTGCTGCCAAGCAAAGCAGGTGTAGGTCTCCACATCCACCAGAGAGGGAGTGGGAGAGACAGACAGAGGCAAAGACAAATCAGGGAGGGGTGGGAGAGTAAAACCTAAGCATGTTTGTGTCACACACCTACCAGCACAGGGTATCAAACCCCTGATGACTATGTAGTGCTATTGCAGTTCTATGCAGTTATTGGATGTGCCACATACGTTACCTGTTGTGGAGCCTTCAGAACATATATGTGATGGTGACTGACATCTGCAACAGGGATATGGTAGCTATACTGCAGGTGATGTACACGTGCCTGTCTGCATGAACAGGTGCTAGCATCAATACAGCCACACTCTCACAGGGATGCACACACATTGATACACTTGGCAGGGCCAGGATTACAACTCATCAATAGTGGGATTGCCATAACACATCACTGTGCAGGTATCACATGTACCACACCGGTCATACTGTGGTTGTATGGACAAAGGGTATGGGGAGGTGTCTGACATCAAACAGCATGCTTCAGTATGTCCATGGGGGTTGTAATGAGTGTGGATGTGAACATATGCACCATACAACACACACACAAACACACAGGGTGCCAGTACTGTCATGCATGGGTGCATGTCTGCACGGGTGTGTGGTGGTTGACTGTGCCAGATGGCTGTACAAGGCTAGGCAATGAGTATACCTTGGCATCAAGCCACATGATAATGGTCTGCAATTGTGGCTCAGGGCTGTAATGTCTGCATTTGCTCACACAGGTGGGTATTGTATCCCCCATCCAGTCACCTGGGTGACTATTGTGTGTGGCCAATGCTGTGGATCACTTGCCATGTATATGTTCCTTAGTCCATGACATGGATGGTGTCTGGGATGTGCACATCTCCCACATGCATGTACAGTGACATGTGGAACTGTACCTGGGGTGTCTGGCCCATGTTGTGAACACAGATTATCATCAGATGTGTAAGTCTTTCCCACCTGGGGTGGGAACTGGTAATAAGCAGCAGGTTTACCCTGCACCTACATTGATAGCATGCTAACAGCATTTCCTGGTGTCAGGGGCATCTGCCAATATGGGGCATGTTGTCAGGCATGGTATGTCCTTTGTGGGTCCCATGTGATGGCACCACAGTTGTTGTAGGTGTCCATTGGGGAACATGGGGAAGGTGCACTGTCTATTGGACAGATGGACAGGGTGCCATGCCCTCTGTAGCCCACAGCTATCACCTCATAGTTACTATTAGTGGCCAATATGCCATGTACTACCCATATATTGGCTGTTGCCTAGGCATGTGTGTGTATATGAGACATGGGTTGAGAGTTTGCTCTGGGTAATACTGGGGTTGCTAACTGTGATTGCCTGGCCTTGATGTCACATGTATGGGTATGGCTTTGCACCCCAGCCTCTCAGCTATTTCACATCTGTTATCCCTGCACGGTGGACATTGTGATATATAGTAGGGCCACCATATAAGAAATATGCAAAACCCACTCCACATTGGCCACACACTCACAACCTCCTCCACACAGGATGTGAGTTACACACACACACACACACACACACACACCTGTCATGCCTGGGAGTAGAACCCCTACCTAGTTGGTTTATTACACTACAGCACTACACAGTTATAGTATGTGCCACACGCCATGGAGATTACTTGAGTACACCTTCCCCAAAGGTGTATATCACATTGGATGACATCAGCAGGACTGCCAAAGTAGGCCATTCAAATTGTAGTGAGTATGACACACACACACACAAAACATCCACAATTGACATGTGTGGGTATAGAACCCCTAACAGAGGTCTATATCCACTACAGCATGGAGCTGTTATAGGACGCACCACGGGGATTGCTAGAGAACTCCTTCCCCAAAGGTGTATTTCACAATGAATGACATCAGCAGGATTGCCAAAGTAGGCCATTTGAAATGTACTGTGTGTGACTAGCCTAAAATGCATTGCTCCCTACACAGACAGTGACACGCACACAAAACATTTACAACTGACATGGGTGGGTATAGAACCCCTAATAGAGGTCTATATCACACTATAGAATGGAGCTGTTATAGGACACACCAAGGGGATTACTGGAGAACTCCTTCCCCAAATGTGTATACACAATGAATGACATTAGCAGGATTGCCAAAGTAGGCCATTTGAAAGGTACTGCGTGTGACTAGCCTAAAATGCATTGCTTCCTACACAGACAGTGACACACATGCAGAACATCCACAACCAACATGGGTGGGTATAAAACCCCCTAACAGAGGTCGATATCACACTACAGCATGGAGCTGTTATAGAACACACCACAGGGATTACTAGAGAACTCCTTCCCCAATGGTGTATTTCACAATGAATGACACCAGCAGGATTGCCAAAGTAGGGCATTTAAAATGTTCTGTGTGTGACTAGCCTAAAATGCATTGCTCCCTACACAGACAGTGACACACACACACAAAACATCCACATCCAACATGGGTGGATAGAACCCCTAACAGAGGTCTATATCACACTATAGCATGGAGCTGTTATAGGACACACCACGTGGATTACTAGAGAGCTCCTTCCCCAAAGGTGTATACACAATGAATGACATCAGCAGGATTGCCAAAGTAGGCCATTTGAAATGTACTCTGCGTGACAAGTCTAAAATACATTGCTCCCTACACAGACAGTGACACACACACAAAACATCCACAACTGACATGGGTGGGTATAGAACCCCTTACAGAGGTCTATATCACACTACAGCATGGAGCTGTTACAGGACACACCAAGGGAATTACTGGCAAACTTCTTCCCTAAAGGTATATTTCACAATGAATGACATCAGCAGGATTGCCAAAGTAGGCCATTTGAAATATACTGAGTGTGACTAGCCTATAATGCATTGCTCTGTACACAGACATTGAAACACACACAAAACATCCAGAACTGCCATGGGTGGGGATGAAACCCTACCACAGTTTTAAGCCACACTACAGCTGTTATGGCACTTGCAACAGAGATTACTAGGCTACAACCTTCCCAGAGGTGTATTTCTAGGTGGGTGACATCAGCAGCCTTGCCAAAGTTGAGCATATGAATTGAAGGGAGTGTGGGTACCCTAAAAAGCATTGCTCTCTACACAAACAGGGTCAGACAGACACACACACTTGCCATGTCAGGGATAAGAACACCTACCTAGCTACTTTATCACACTACAGCAGTATGCAGTTACAGGACGTGCTACAGAGATTACTGGGCTACAACCTTCCTTGAGGTGTATTTCTAGGTGGGTGACATCAGCAGCCTTGCCAAAATTAAGTATATGAATTATAGGGAGTGTGAGTACCCTAAAAAGCATTGTTCTCTACACAGTCAGACACGCACACAAACACACACACACACACACACACACACACACACACACACACACACACATGCACACACACGTGCACACACACACACACACACACACACACACACACACACACACACACACACACACACACACACACACACACACACACACACACACACACACACACACACACACACACACACACACACACACAGTTACCAAGTCTGGGGTTAGAGCTCCTACCTAACTAATTTATCACACTACAGTAGGAAGCAGTTATGGGATGGACCACAGATATTACTGGGCTACAGCTCTCCCAAAGGTGTATTTCACATTGGATGACCTCAGCAGGCTTGTCATAGTAGGGCTATGAGGAGGGCAGTGTGTGTGCATGGGCCATGGGCCATAACCCATTCATCTAGGAGTTGACACGCCACATGCACTCACACACCGGGTCATATTTCACTGGTATGTCTATATAGCTGCTAGATGACTACATCCTTGTACAGTCATGTTGCACAGCTGGCACATGCACCACATAGTCTGTAATGCTGACAGATACTGGTGGCTAGTATCTGCAGTGAGTGACATCTGCACCTCATGTGTTTGGGGCCCTTTGGCTGTGTGCTGGGTGGGACAGGCCTGGATGGCTCCTTGTCACAGTCACACTCTTCCACACATCTATGTATGTCTACCCTTGGCTTATTATAGTGTGTTGTCCTGACATATATGTCTGTATTCCTATCCACTGTATGTGCAAGGCATGAGTGGTGCATACTGATGACTGTCTGCACCAACAACTGCAACTGCCAGATATATCTGGTCCACTGGTGTTTGCAGACATGACCTTCATGTGTTTACATGTGTGAGCATGCCCAGTATGACCTTTCAGTGTGTTGCTGACATTGCCTTCATTTCTCCAAGTGTGTGAGCATGCCCAGTATGGCTGTCTGTACTGAATGTGTGGATCTTGTCCAGGTAGTTTGTGCTGCAGTGCTGACCTTTGTGTTGTATGCCAACAGGTAGCATGCTGTCTCTGCAGGGTATCCATCGATCATTTGGTTTTGACTGTTACTACATTTCTGCATAGCAGGGGGCACACCTGACTGTTTCCGCATTTCTACACAGGAGTGGGGGGCACACCTGACTGTTATTACATTACTATGTAGGATGGGGGGCACACCTGACTATTTCTACATTTCTACACAGGATTGGGGGCTGGCACACCTGTCTGTTATTACATTACTATGTAGGATGGGGGGCACACCTGTCTATTTCTACATTTCTACACATGGTTTGGGGGGGCACACCTGACTGTTATTACATTACTATGCAGGATGTGGGGAGCACACATGACACTTGTACATATTTGCTATGACTGCACTGATATGTCAGGTGCTCCATTTCATTCTGTATTGCTAACTATTATGCTGACTAGAAGCATACCAGTGTACTACAGATCGTGGCTTTGGTTGCCCTACATATTATTGTCTGACATCCTACCCTTAAGAACTAACATCCCACTGCCTGCCCTGCTGTGGTCTGTCTGTGTAGGCCTGGGGGGGGAAGGTTAACCATAGCCATCATTCAGGGGCCATGGCACAGGCTCTGTTTGGGTTTGTCTACTGTCCTGCTGGCTGAGACTGTTGTTGGGTATGTGAACCATCCTGACTGGCATGTGTGGGTCATAGGGACACACATGTCGCTCAGCACATTTCCTGCAGTGGGTTATGTCAGCCTGCGTAGTACTGGCTACTATGGTGACTCCAGTATGTGTTACAGATGTCATGGTGCCACTATGGGTGTCTACTGTCTGCTGCCATAACATTCAGCCACCCAGTTCCCTTGCATGCTCACATCCATTCCATAGCTACAGGTAAAGACACATTCTACTCCATTTGGCAATTGGTAGGTTGATTGACTTACCTTGAGGGTCTGCCAGACTTGCAGATTGTGCTAGAGGGCTGCCTATGTCTGATACACATAGTACACTCCCTATACATGGTTGAGCACAGGTAGTGTCACGTTTGGCATCCCTTTTACTGTATGTGCAAGTTAGAGAGAGGTGTCATTCCCTGGGTCCCTACTGTGTCAGTGCATGTGCTATGCATTGCCTCTTTGCCAAGGCCAGGGCATACTGGGCACACCTCCTTCTGCGTACTGGGGCAGGCTCAGGTTGTTCCTCCTCTGGGTCACTCTGTGCCTTTGCAGGCCTTGGCATTGGTGGGGGGCTGTCTGGCCCTGCCCCATGCTGTTTCTGCTGCAGCTGTTTCCGCAGGATCATATTGTGTAGCATAGCACATACCATAACAATGTGGGTACATGTAGCTGGTGAATACTGCAAGGCTCCACGGGATGTGTCCAGACACCGGAACTGTGACCCGAGCATCCCAAACACATGGTCTATTATATGTCTGGCCTGTGCATGTGCCTCATTATGACATTGTTGTTCAGGTGTGTGTGCATTTCTGATGGGTGTCATCAGCCACAGCTCCAGTGTGTACCCAGCATCCCCCACTAGATGACCATAGGGGATGTCACCATTGGCAAATCTCTGGTACAGCTGCATCAGATGCCATATGTGGGAATCGTCATAGCTTCCAGGGCAGCCAGCACACACATTCATTATAATGCCCTGGGCATCACATATGACCTGACAGTTGATGGAGGGGATGCCCCTGTGGTTGATGTAGGCCCTACCCTGCTCACCAAGTGGTGCTTTGATGCATATGTGCGTGCAGTCTATAGCACCCACTACCCCCAGGGTATTCTGCTATTTGGTGGAAGAGATGCATATTGTTGGTCAACACCTCACGGGTATTAAGGAAATATACATGCTCACTGGCATGTACTGGCATGGATGGCATCCAGGAACTGGTGGAATACTCTGTATGTAATTTATTGTAAAACCACACAACACAAACTTCTGTGTTGTGTGGTTTTACAATAAATTACGTGTATCATACGGTCTTGGCACCCTTATTTGGTTCTCCTGCAAACTTTTTGTTTGGTTTTGGTCTTTATCGGGTTCGCTATCATCTCTTGGATTGTTTGGAATACTCTGTATGCTGATGCCTGTGAGATCCCGATGATATCCCCAGTTGTAATTTGGGAGGTACCTGTGGCTAGTATACCTAGGCCTACGCATACCTTGGTATCCACTGGGATGGGTTCCCTTCGGTCAGTTTGGTGTGTCAGGTGTGGCCGGCACAGCTCAAAAATTTGCTGTAGGAGGTCTCTGTCCACCCTATAGTGCTCCACTATCTGCAGCTTATGTAGCCCCTGGTAGGTTACCCTGGGTCTGTACACTCTTCTCCATCTCCTCACTGTGGGTTGTTCGGCAGAATTCACATCCTCTCCACCCTCAGCCTCTTGCACATGTTGTTCTATGTTGCCTGCTGCAGCCCTTCTCATTTTGTAGGTTTGTTTGTTAAAATTTCCCTGCTTGTATACACCGGTGATGTAGAGTGTGGGAAAAACCAGAGGGGAAGGTTTTTGCTTAGTTATAGTAGTGTTCTGTGCTGGGCTGGTCTGCTGCCTGTGTAATTGATACATTTCACCTGCCAGCTAAGCTAGTTCTCCTTGATTACCCTCCTACTGCTGTTTTCCCTTCCCATTGCCTCCCTGTTTAAGCCTGTGTGTGCACCACGCAAACAGAGTGCTCAAATCTGCACACTGCTGCTATTTCCTGGTTTAACTTCTTTTTTCCTCCTATAAAACCTGGTGTGCGGCGTGCACACCCGGTTAGGCTTTGTAAAGAGTGCTAGGCAGGTTTAGACACACACCCTAGCTTAGCTGTGCTAAGCTAGGAGCAAACCTGAGGCACAGGGCTCCAATCCACTTACAGTATGCCTGACACCCCCCCCATGATGTCACCTACCTCCTAGGCTTGCACCAAGCTATTCCTACTCTTACACTGTTGGGACCTCACTCACATTCTGGGGAAAACTGGAATTCACTATCCTTCCCCTCATTTGTATAGGATTGCCTGCTAATGCATAGTAACATGTTTCACACTGAGCCCCCCCCCCCCCCCTTTAGCAACCACTACTCACTAGCCAGGTTGTCTTCTGCCTGCCATTGACTTGCATGGCAGAATACTGATTTTAGTTAGAATGCTTATTTTAGGTTTATTTTATTAATTTACCCCCAATCCCGTTTGTGCGCCGCTGCCCTACACTTAAACAGCTGAGATGGGCTAAAAAAAAAAATAAAAGTTCTTTTTATTATTTTTGGTTTTGTTTGCAATGCCAATGGCCTTATACTTGGCCATTGGCATGCTTAATACTTGATATGCAGCCTTTATTCGGAGTTGTCATAGCTCCGTTTTGGATTTTGCATGAATGTACTTGGTTACTAACCGAGTACATTTCTGCAGATAGCACTAGTCTTGCACGGACTGTTGCAAGCTTCCTGGATTGCAAAATCACCTCATTTGCATGGATTTCATCTGCAAATGTGGTGATTTGCATACCAGGGCATAGTCCGTGCAAGATTAGTGCAGGAGCGCTCGTGCATGCCCCTGCAGGCTATTCCTTGATCGCACGGCAGACATATTGCCTGCTTGAGCTCCTGTACCGATCTTTCACTCCGTGTGAGCTTTTCAGAATCTGGGGGATTATGTCCCAGAATCATCTCAAGTAAATAACTAATCATTTCAAAGCGAGCATGGTCATAACTACTATTGTGTGATAAAAAGTTCTTTACCATCATTATTCCTTTTTCATTTGGAATTACTGTGAAAAGTGATCTCACATCTAAGGTCACTAACATACATCCCTCAACATATAAACCACTCTTGCTAAACATATATAGATCATTCAAAAAATGCTATGTGTTCTTCAGTACATAATCATACCCATCCAATATCGGTCATAACAACTTTTCATCATAAAAAGAGAGTGGCTCAGTGAACCACCCTGCCCCTGCAACAATGGGTCTAAAAGGGGGAATCAACAGATTCTTATGAATCTTAGGTAATCCTTGGAAACACAGAACCAATGGTGTTTCTATAACAAAATACTTACACAAATCTTCAGTTATTGCTCCCTTAATCCAAGTATTATACAATGAACCCCTAAAATTGGATATCATACTTTCAACATCAGTTTGAGAAATGTTAATATATGCACTAGCCTAACTCAACATATCTGTCATCATTTTAAAGTAATAATTAAAATTCATTACAACAATTAAACCACCTTTATCTACTGGTCTAATAGCCATTGAATCATCTCTCATCATTTGGTTCAGTGCCTGATGCTCTGCAAAAGTTAAATTATTAAAACCATGCATTCTATTATTATCAAGGCATAAATCTGAAAAATGTTGTTCTCATAACTTCAACAACATATATAAAACTAGGTAGTTTGTAGGTATAAAAGTGCTAGGATGTTTAAAAGTCATAGTATTAGAGTCACTATTTTTGTGCATCAATTTCAATATAAGTTGTCTGGCAAAAAGCCGTGAGTCAATAACAGTATTTGCATGACTGGCTCTATTGGGCAGAATAAAAGTCAATCCTCTGTTAAATACAGAACATTCAATATCATAAAGTACCTTGTTGGAAATGTTCCAGACTAATGGCCACTTTGTACTGTCCACTTTCTCTTTCTGGACATGTTGCCCATTTCTTTGTTCTGATGTTTCCACTTCCCTCAAGCTCTGCTCCTAGATCAACCTCTGGTTCCCATATCTATTGTTCTCATCGGTAGGAGTAGAGAAAAAAATGTCACTGCTGAAGTCATATTGGTTTTCTGCCTGACAACAGACATCTGCAGAGTCTCTGTTGTCTTAGAGCCAGTTGCCACAAACCACGTCTGATGCCTAATGTTCCATCACGTTATTGGGGGGGGGGGGTGTAGTATAGACGGAGGTGCTGCTGGTTGTTGAATTATATGCTGCTGGACTGTGTACATCACCAGTCTCACCACTGACATTATTTATGTGAGATTCACTGGACTGTTTATCACCAGGTGGTGGTTTATGTACTGCACCAGAAGTACGTGGCCCTCAGAACACATTATAATTTCTGAAGTCACCTAAATCTCTGGCCGGATTCTTACTCTTATTACTCATTAACATGTGTTCATAGGTGCTGACACTATCAGTAATGTCACTAAGTGCTAGATCAACATCGTCTCTGTTGGCAGCAGTTCATATACTGTAGCTATAACTGTTGGTTCTCAATAGAAGTACTAAGTTCACAATCTCTAGGTTCAAAGTACTTAATCAGTAGCCTCAAATAATTAAAACTTGTATCAAGATTAATTTGTTGCCATTGTGCTAGTAAATCTGGGTACCGGGTGCCATAAGTAGGCATATTCAGCACCCACAACCCCCTGGGAATTATTTTCAGTTTGAGGCAGGCTTCAAAATGCAGTCTCTGTAGCTGTATACATTTTAAACCGAACAAATCATTCTCCAAATGTCTCAGCTACTTATAAAACAACTTCTGCTCACCTCCAGCACCATGATTGTTGATAACTCTCACTTGCATATCTCCCAGTAAAAGTGAGTTACTATCCAATTTTTAGGAACTTCACCAACCTTTCATTGGTTGAACTCATTATGTTTGTGGGATGCATTCAAGCTCCAAATTCTCAGGGTAACCTTCGGCCATGCTCCAATGGGAATAATCAAACAGGAAACAGCAAAACAAACAAAAAAGCCCAAAGCATCAACTGTGTGGTGTGAAATAAATCCAAGATAAGTGATAAAAAATATACAAGCACAGAAACACGACCGAATAAAACAACCACCAAGTAAAAATGAAAGCATTTAATAGCAGAACTGGTAAGCGCTTTCGCTATATATAATAACTTATTCAGACCAAAAGTGAGAACATACAATATTCACATTTAAATAGCATTACATCACTACCTGTTACAAAGCTAACTAATCATATGAGTCACATATTTAAAGATACAGGTACCTGATTTCTATAAAACATGAGAAAACATACTTCTAAGAGATATAGAAAAGAAAAAAAATCTAAAAAAATAAAAACATCATGTAAGTGTGCAGAAATTACTTTTTCCTCAACCCCCTAGATTTTAAAACCGGGCATAGAGGGATATGTTCATTTAATCCATGGCCCTTATGAGACTGCATAATCTCCCTTAACTCAGTCTCATTTACTACATCCCCCATTCTAATGTAAGTCCCCACCACATCTCTAGCTATAAACTTAAAAGTGTAGTTAGCTCCAAATATATTAACATGCTTTGCTAGGGCATTAGCCAAATTTCCCTTATGTATATGATAAAGATGGTCTCTGACCCTTTCTTTAAATTTGTGATTTGTTTATCAAACACAAAATGAAGAGCATACCTCACAAAAAGTGAGGTACACCACATTGATGGTATTGCGATCAGCTGAAACAGAGAAATGAAACTCCTACCCCATATCAGAATGAAAAATGTTCCATCAATACTTAGAAAATCATACAAATTACACTTTCTGCACCTAAACCAAAATGCCTATTTTAGTGCCTTTTCGGATAACAAAGTAGCATTTTCAAATTCTTCTTATTCTTGTAATAAAAAGTATGGCATCCCCAACAATCTCAGATATAGAGGGATCCATAAGTAAAATATGTCAATTTTTAGAAATGATGTTTCTAAGTGCATTTGTATCGTTACTGAAAGTGAGGCGAGCTCTCACGGTGCTGCTTACCCTAGTACCCCTAACATTATCTTTTCTCGGTGTAGCAAAGAAAGGCTTGGCCCTACTGTTCCTTAGCATAGTGGCTTCCTTAATACCCTTCTTTATTTCTTCAATTTTTTACCCACTCTTCATAAAAGCAGTGCGTTGAACACACATACTATTCTCAAAGTCAATTTCAGCAATGTGGAGCCATGATGACCACATGGCTTGCCCTTTAATAACATTTTGATATATATGTGAGGAGTGCATACTATTCTGATGTACTTAAGCAGGATGATAACATTCCTTTCTAAACAGACTAGTTGAATGGTTATTATCCTGAGTCTTAAACACCTTTACTTCAAGAAAATCAATCTCACACAGTGATGACTTCATAGTAAACTCCCAAAGTTAGGCTGTACTATGTAAATATTAAAGGAATTCATACAACCCTTATTCAGTACCACACCATATCAAAAACAGGTCATCCACAAACCTTCTAAAGAAGGGAATACATATACCCCCACCATTCAGATTTCATAACAGATTGTGGGCCCCACCATGCTAGACCTTCATTGGCATAGCTATTAGCACAAGGAGTGCCCATAGCTGCACCAAAACACTGAGGAAAAAATTGTTCATCAAAAACAAAAAAAAATGATGTTCCAGAATCATCTCAACTAAATAACTAATCAGCTTAATATAAGCATGGTCATAACTACTATAGTGTGATAACAAGTTCTTCACCGTCATGACTCTTTATTTATTTGGAATTACTGTAAAAAGTCAGCTTACATATAAGGTCACTAACATACATGCCTCAACATATAAACCACTCTTGCTAAACATATATAGATCATTCAAAAAATGCTCTGTGTTCCTCAGTACATAATCATATCCATCCAATATGGCCCGTAGCAACTTTTCAACATAAATAGAGAGTGGCTCAGTGAACCACCCTGCCCTCACAACAATGGGTCTAAAAGTGGAATCAATGGATTCTTATGAATATCAGGTAATCCTTGGAAACACGGAACCAATGTTATTTCTATAATAAAATGGTTATACAAATCTTCAGATAGTGCCCCCTCAATCCAAGTATTATACAATGATGGATTCTGAGTATAGTAACATGGTTTTGAGTCAGTCCATATAGGACATGTTGTTTAGGCCTTGTATCCTTTTAGTAAGATATTTCTGTGGGCATTCTAGTTGTCTGGACAGATTCATTCCAAAGTGGACATTATACAGAATGATTGACCTAATCAGGGCTTTGTAAAGCGGGACAATAACATCTCTAGATCTAGTCACAATAAATTTGTTCATAAGCTGTGCAATATAGAAAGACTTTCTTATAACAATGGGCACATGTTGGTCAAAAGTTATGTCACGGTCCATGCAAGTTCCCAAATGCCAAACAACTGGGTCAACTCTCAGGGGGAGTATTCTCAATTTGGTAGCTCCCTAGGGTAGACGATTTCCCAAAGGATACGATAATGTATTTTTTGCAGTTTGCCATTTAGTTTCAATTTATGATTCTGGCACCAATTATTGTTTTGGATAAATCTTCCTGCATGGTGGTTAAGTCATTGGAGATTCAATAACTGTTCCTAGCTTGCAGTCATCTCAAACTTAGTTGGCTAAAGCCCTTAGGGATTTGCCGAGAAGTAAATGCGAAACAGGGAGTCTCAGTACCAAACTTTGGGGGACTCCGTTGGTGACTGGTCTCCATACCTCTCAACCTCTTAGAGCAAGAAATCTGGACAAACTCATAAATAATGGGGGGACAAAGACCCCAAAATAGGGACGATTTTTAAATATTGCTCTTACAAACTTAGAAAGTTGATAGAAAGACAGGTTTTGGATTAGTATGAATTTTCATATCTGTTATGTTCTATCTGTGTTATCTGAAGCTTTTCTCCCCAGGCCTCCGCTGAAAATGGACATATATCCAGTCGGACTATCCTGTTCAACAAATGTAAAATAAATAAATAAATAAAATAATTCTCAAGGGTATAAGTCTAAAACTCAAATGTATGTCATTATTTTATTACTTCAACCCTCAATGATTTGCCAGAAAACCACAATTTTATGAAAAATAGACCAAAAATATCAGGCAAAAATCTGGACAATCTGTGAAAATCTGTACAGTTGAGAGGTATGCTGGTCTCTTACCAAAGGCAGCAACCCCTATTTTGATCTCCTGCATCTGGTGAGCCCGTTGGCAGCCTAGTTAGTTATGTAAGGGTTTATTCCTAGTTTATTCAGCTTTAATGTTATACCTGAGTAGGGAACTGTGTCAAAAGGCTTGCCCAGGTCAAGGTTATGTGATGTGAACTGTTTACCTTCATCCATTGCTTTGGTGACAAGAGAGCCTTTCATATTATTTTTCTCTGATTCTTGCCGTAAGAGGTTGAGAGATCAGAGCATATGATGTCCTTACATTCACTGCTGCAATATTATTAACATATGTGATTGCCTGCCATGGAAGCCCAATGCCCAGAGAACCTACCAAAGACTCCTGTTGCCTTAAAGATACACTGAACATCACCCAAATGCTCCTTGTGTAGCATAGGGCATAAAGGTGATGTTCAGGCCTACCATAGTCAGAACGTCTTTGCTGCCAGTCCAAACGTATCTTTTCACCATTGTTCTGTTTACCCACATCTATTTTCTGCCAGTTGAATGCATTTTTGTTCTTCAGATTTTTGCCTGATATTTTTGGTCTATTTTTCATAAACATACATCTGTTTGCTGACTTCTTGCAGTTGCAGATAAGTGCCATGTTGGAGTTTTGTTTTTTCCTGTTTTGCTATTGTGCTCCTTGGGGTTAATGTCATCCAGGAAGGGTAAATGCCAGTGTGGGAGATAGATTCCCCATAAAGACCGCCATGATAATTGTCTTTTTGTCTAGCAGCTTCTCATAACCATACAGCTTGTTCAATTTGACAGGCATTCATCCTGAAGCTCCTTTGCAGTAGACTTTCTTTCCTTGCCTTTTATCTTGAGAACCAGCATCTTAAGCTTCCCACTACAGATACAATGGAAGGGATTTCCCACCCTGAGGGTCAACTGTTAGGGAAGAAGAAGGTGAAAAAGGTATGATTGGAATCTTCCACTGTTTAGTCTCTGCTCGGTGTTTTTCCTGAGGTCATTACAAACCCGGAGGCTTGTCCAGCTGTCTTGTTGGATTTCTCTGCCATGGCCATATTGGAGGCTGGTCAGGATCCAGCTGGCAGCATGTTTGAAGAGGCTTTGCAGGCATCTGTCTCAGATGTTCAGGGGGAACCACAGTTGATTTTTTCTGAGGGGCCTAGTGGAGTTCCTCCATTTTCAGTTGAGGAAGAAGTTCCTACCACGTTTCTCCACTGTTGTCATGGTCTGAGCCTTCTCAATTTTTTAGAGGGCATGCTCAATTAAAAAGAAAACAAAAACTTAATGGTGTTTCTTCTGCTCCCAGGGATCCACTAAGTGACTGTCAGGCCTTTACTCAGGGGCTATTTACTGCTTTAATGTCCTTAAAGCCTCCTCAATGGGTTTTGGTTCCTGCTCTTCTTTGGTTGTCTACTCCAGGCCTAGAAAACAAGATTCTCCTGAGGATGAGTTGGATTTTGATGATGAATCCCTGACTTATTCTACTCAAATTTCTTTTCCTTTGGACTATGGGTCAGAGGAGGAGGAATATATTAGTCCTGATGTTCCTTTTCAGGAAATTTCCTTTGGGGACACACTCTCTGGGATGATGGATTTTTTTTAATGGGATTGTGCTCAGGTCTTTGATATCTGTAAGCGGTATTATGAATTGCTGCAGTTGGAATCTCTTAAGCCTGTGGCTATTCCTCCTGTTTTGGCTACTTTGCTGGAAGCTTTTTTCAATGCCTCCCATGCGTCTGATTCTCTGCCCCCTGCTCTGAAGAAACCTGACAGGTTTTATAGGGTGCCTGAAGATTGTTATTTTTTTATATAAATGTCCTGCTGCTGACCCCTTTGTAATGTTTGTAGCCTGTGATAACCTGTCTCAATTGCTTCCTTCATCCAAGTTATTGCCTTCTGACAAGGACAGCAGAGCTGTGGAAAGGCTGGGTAAGACGGTTTACACTTCTGTTATCTTAGCTTTTAGGGCTATTAATTATCAGACCCATATGTCTAGGTATCTGTTGGCTCTTCTTTCTCCAACCTGTCAACTTATTTCTGATGTTCCAGACTCTGAGGATAAAACTTCTGTTCTTTCCTTGCTAGGCACTTCTTCTCAAGTTGATCATTCTAATAAATGTAGTTATGATGTGATGGATGCCTCTTCTTAGTGCTACTATTTTTGGTTCAGTGATGAAGAGCTATTCTTGGCTTAGGGTTCAGCCACTACCTGATGATATTAAGGCTAAGTTGATGGATGCTCCTCTGGATTTTATGTTTTTGTTTGGGGAAGCTGTTGCTGGTTTGTTTAAGTCCCTTCAACATAAGGGTAAGGCCTTACCAGAGCTTAAATATGTGTTTGTTTCTCCTGTGTGTAAATTTCAGAGAAACTACCCACTAAGCCTGCCTTTGTTCATAGGCAATCCTGCCTTTCTACTAAAGGTAAAAAGAGTGGCAAATGGGTTTGTGCTGCTAAGGCTCTTCAGTTTTCAGGGACTCCAAAGCATTCCTTTCCAGACAAACCAGGTGTTGTATGAATATCCATCTCTTCCTAGCCATGTTCTTCTTTCTCTTTACCTTTTTCTTTGTCTTCCTGTTTGGCTTCAGATCACTTAGGGTTTTTGGGTTCTGTCAATCATTCATCAGGGGTACTTCATGCTGTGGAAATACTGTCATCCTTTTACGGACATTATTCAGCCTCCTCAGTAACAACTTCCCTTTTTCCCAAAGATTCTTCAAAATGTTTTGACTCAGGGTACTATTCAAGAGGTGTCTTTGTCCCAAAGGGGGAAAGGGTTGTACTCTAGACTGTTTCTAATGCCCAGGAGAGAGGGCACTTAAAGACCTATTCTAGACCGGTCTCGTCTAAACATTTTTCTGAAAGTTCCTTCCTTTCAGATCTTGTCCCTTCAGATACTGTTTCCTCTTTTGCTCCCTCAGACCTATATGGTGTCTTTGGATCTCAAGGATGCTTATCTCCATATTCCGATCCATTCTCTTTTTAGGAAAGTTTTGCGTTACTTCAAATGAGAAACTTTCAGTGGTTTCTGAAGTTAGTGTGGCTTCAACATGCACATCCTCTGGACTTTTTAGTTCTTCTTCTTCTTCCTTGTCTCAGATGGATTCAGCAGTTGTCTCTGAATCCAGGGATCTCTTTTCACCCCCCTCTTCCCTCTCAGGAATTCTTCACAACAGTTCAAACATGGAATGGGACAGCACTTGGCTCCATAAAAGTTCAGGGGGTGTGGTCGCCTCGTCATCAGAAAGAGCACATCATTGTTAAAGATATGAGAGCTCTTCTGCTGGCTCTTCAGGCCTTTCATTGTCTTTTCTCTCCTGGGTCTCTGAAAGTGTTCACAGACAATATCACAGTAATGTGGGAGGAATGAGATCTTACATTCTTTGCCGGTTGGCACTTCTGGTGTGGGATCTCACTGTCAAGTATTAAGTGACTCTTCAGGCAGCTTATATCCCTTCTGGTCAGAACATTGTGGCAGACACTCTGGGCAGGTCATTAACTCAGTCCTGTGAATAGATGCTTCACAGGGATGTGTTTCTGGACATTGTTCACCAGTGGGGTAGTCCTCAAGTGGATCTTTTTAACTCCCCTCTAAACAGACAACTTCCTCTGTTTTGTGCCAGAGTCCCGGGTCCTCTGGTGTGGAAGGTGGACACCCTCTCATTTTCTTGGAAGGGGATGTTTCTTTATGTACTCCCTCCCCTTCCTCTCATTCTGACAGTCCTATTCAAGATTCAGCAGGATGTTCCCAAAATCTTGTTGGTGGCTCCCTTTTGGCTGCAACAGCATTGGTTCCCTCTACTTCTGCATTTAGCCAAGGGCAATCATCACAAGTTACCTCACAGGGTGGATCTCCTCACACAAGACAAGGGGTCTCTCATCCATCCCCACCTGTCCATGCTTCAAATGACACTGTGAGTGATAAGGTTTTGATCCCTCATATACACCTTTTTTCTGATGATGTGCTGCAGGTCCTGCAGGAGGCCAGGAAACCTACTGCTAGGAAATCCGACTTATCTAAATGGAAGAGGTTTTCTATTTGGTGTCTCCCTCACAACTTAGATTCACTTTCTGTGGATGTTCCTTTGGTTTTCTCTTATTTGTGTAAGTTGCTGAATGCTGGTTTGGTCTATTATTCTATTAAGGCCCACATCAGCTATCTCTGCTTGTCTGCCTTTTTCTTCTCCGTTAGCTTCTAGATTTGAGGTGAAACAATTTCTTAAAGGTGTCTTTAATATTAAACCTCCCAGAAAGCCTCCCTGGGATCTTAATTTTGTTTTGGAAAAGTTGACTCAGGCTCTTTTTGAGCCTGTTCCTTCAGCTTCTTGCAACATTGTTCCTGGAAGACTGTTGTTTTGTTAGCTCTTATTTCTGCCGGATGGGTGTCTGAGTTACAGGCCCTTATGTCTTGTCCTCCTTTTTTGATCTTTCGTGAGGACAGAGTGTCCTGCGCACTAACCCTTCTTTTATGCCTAAGGTGGTTAATGAGCTATCACTTAATCAGTCAATTAATCTGCTACTTTTTCCCCATCTCAGCAATCTGACACTGAGCGGGTGCTGCATACTTCAGACATGCAAGGGCAACTCATGGTTTATTTGGATAAGACTAAAGCTATTAGAAAATCTGATCAGTTATTTGTTTCTTTTCATCCTAAATCTTTGGGACTTGCTGTATCCAAGCAAACTATTTTTTTCTTGAATTTCTAAGGCTATTTCTTTTTGTTACACTTTTCATTGAAGAGCCTTCCCTCTTCAGTCAAGGCTCATTCTGCTAAGAGCTGTGGCTTCTTGTGGTGCTTTTTTCAAGGGCTTAGATACTAATTATATTCTTGCAGCTACCTGGACTTCTGTGCATACCTTTACTAAACACTACAACTTGGATGGTATATCTAGAGCTAGGAGTGGTTTTGCTAGTGCCGTTCATCATGGCTTTTTAGGGAACTGTTCTGCCCCTTTCCCCTCCCTAGTTTCATCTTTAGCTTTGGCACTCTCCCATATGTTAAGAATACTGCAGCAGTGAATGCAAGGACATAGTACAGTTGTGTAAAATCTTACCATAAAGGTAGATGCCCTTGCCTTCACTGCTGCAGTATTCACTCCTTCCCCCCTTCCCCCTAGTTCTTTGTCTTCCTGGATGTGCATATTATCTCTTGGGCTCCTTGGACTGGTGTTCCTACTGGGGCAATCAATTCTGACTATGGTAGGTCTGAATGTCACCTTTATGCCCTACACTACACAAGGAGTCTGGGTTCTGTTCAGCATACTTGTAATTCAAAAGGACTCTTTGGTAGACTGGCTGGATGCCAGGCTTCCACGGCAGGGAATCCCACATGTTAAGAATATTGCAGCAGTGAAGGCAAGGACATGAAATGTTATAGTAAGATTTTGCACAACTGTACTTTTGTGTTGTATATCATATGTTTGGTCTGTTCCTCATAAGATTTGTGGTTTTCTGGCAAATATATGAGGATTGCAAAACTTAGATAATGATATAAATTTGAGTTTCAGACTTCTAGAGTTTATATACTTCAGCAAATGCATGCTAATGGTAAACCTGTTATTCTAGTAAATATGCATTTAATAATGTTATACCAAAATCCGTCCCTGATTCTGGACCTTTGACCTTTTTTCCCGGCTATTACATTGTTGGCTTTATCCTGTGAGCTATGAGGTTTTGAGGTATAAATAAGAACTATGAGCAAAAGTTGTTTGCCACTTTCACGCTCAACCTGCCGCATTTATTTTCATTTTTTAAATTAAATAAAACAGAAGTGCGACAAAAAATGGAGAACTTGGAAAATAATAATGATAAACAACCTAACTGAAGGCTTAAAGTCAGGCAAGAAGCTTTAATAACTTTTTTATGAACAGAATAAAAATCACAGCGTATTTTTATTGTGCTTTTACATAAATTGACATTTCTTACATGACTTTAAAATCTAACAAAATTGCTGCCAACTTGCAGTAACAAAAAAATAGAGAAAAAAAAAAGACTTAAGGCAAGGAAGAAACTGTATTAACTTCTTCTGAAAACACAGTAACAGCAGAGTCAAAGTTATTCCAGTTTCTTGCCTGCATTGTCTTATTTTATCATCACCATCATCATCATCATTGTCATTATTCGCATTATTTTTACTGTTATTACTTCATAACTAACTGCCCAGAATGTACCTCGGTGGGCTACTGCCACTTCAGTTGAGGTCCACAATTCACAGAACTGCAATGGCATGTTCAGCAATATGACTGTTATTAATTAACAATAAATAACAGTGAAAACCATAAGCTATCAAAAGTTGGAATGGAACAATGAAGTGCCAATTGTAAAAAATAATAAGCACTTTCATTCCATTTTTGGCAATAAAAGAATGAAAGTGCTTATTATTTTTTACAACTGACACTTTGTTGCTTCATTCCACGTTCCGATAGTTTATAGTAAATAACAGTACACAATACCAGAGTTGGATCATGTTCAAATGGGGCCTTAAGCATGGTAATAGATGGGGCCCCACAGTGCAGCTCTGCCTGCAGCAACCCCCCCCCCCAAGCAGCAGTCCCCTCCCCAGCCATTCCAGTGTTCTATTACTTGGCTAGGTTCCCCTATTTACCATAAACACTGTTCAAACCTGTCAGTGTGGATATTGTTTTCTTATTTACTTCTACAATTATTATACATATTGAAATAAAATAGCACAAACACTGACAACCATTTGCTAAACAAACAATAAAGTCTTACAATGAAAACAGACTTAGCATGAGCAATAAACTTCTCTGTCATTGAAACTCACATTCATTGAAATGGCATGAAAACCCACATTCAAAGAAAATGCATTTGGCCAGTGGAGGATTAAGGTTACCTTTGGGCTGTTTTCAAACCATAGGCCCCTTACACACATTTTTAGGGCCATGCATACATGAGTGCCTCTCAACCTGTTATGGCAAGAAATCTGCACAAAGGCACAAATAATGGGGGGACAAAGGCATAAAAATAGGGATACTTTTACAAAATTAGAAAGTAGATAGACCAACAAGCTATGCATTAGAATGAATTCTCTGAAGGATATGAAGTCTGAAACTGAAATATGTGCCATTATTTCTTGACTTCAGTCCACAATGATTTGCCAGCGATTTGCCAGAAACAGACCAAATATATGAGTCAAGAATCTGGACATTCTGGGAAAATCTGTACAGTTGAGAGGGATGCATACATGTGTGTATTCTTTGATTCATCTTCCTGATTGTATTAAATTACATTCCTTGTATAATACAGCACCATTCGTTAGAATGTTTTAAATTTGTGGTTTTGAACATTCTTTATGAAAGCAATGAAACAAAGTGTATGAACCAATTATGACAAAACTACCCATTTCAGAAAATTTCAACCATAAAATGCCACTCAAACTTCTGTCATTACAATCCACCAATATCACTCAATAAGTACAATCTGTGCAGAATTAAAAGTCATCCAAATAATTCCACATTAAAGAGATCTGTAACTAATAAAGAAGTTGCTACGGGCAAGCAACTTTACATTTCAATGTTCCATCTGCAAATTCAGTGCCTGGTGCCCTTGAAGAATTAATTGTCTATATTACAGAAAAAATGATAAGATGATAATATTGCAAAAGGGAATGACTGACAAACCAACAACAAGTTCATAGTTAGTGGGCATCTCATACAAAGGAGGACACACTCAGAAGTGTAGAACTCCTATCCCCCTTAAAATGCACTAATAATTGGCAATCAAAGGACACTGCAGTATCAGCACTCCATCTACATGGTGTGGGATCAGAATCCACAACCTCTGCACCAAAGCAATTATGCTACTAACACTAGTTTCAAAATTCAAATTCTACAACACAATGACTGCCATTTGAAAAACAAAGCAGTTAGTTGAACACTGAAAACAGACTTGGCATCAGAGCAACAATAAACTTCTCTTCCCTTGAAACTCTCAATTTCATGAAAATGAACTGAAACCCATAATTCCCTGAAAATGTACTGAAACTGAAACTCCCAATTCCTTCAGCAGTCTGGAAGTCAGTGTAGAGGATTCAGGCTCTTTTCTCCACTGAAGCTCATAAGTTCTTCATTAGTCTAGTAGTTGGTATAGAGGATTCAGGCTCTTGTCGGCTGTAACTAAGTTACAGGGTCAAGTGTGATTAAGTTAATTGACTAAACTGCCTTCCCCTTTAACTAGGGCATTACATACCATACCGGTCAACCTCTTAGCATATGAAATCTGGACAAAGCCTAAAGAAATGGTGGGACAAAGGCCCCCAAATAGGGACAGATTTTAAATACTGCTGTTATAGACTTAGAAAGTTGCTAGAATAACAGCGTTTGTCTTAGCATACATTTTCTGAAGGAAATGAAGTCTGAAACTCAAATGTATGACATTATTTAGTTATTTCACTCCTCGGTGATTTGCCAAAAATCACAAATGCTGAAGAATAGGCCAAAAATATGAGGCAAAAATCAGGAAATTGTGAAAAAAATCTGCACAGTTAAGAGGTACGCATACCTCTCAATCTCTTAGTGCAAGAAATCTGGACAAAGCCTAAAATAATAAGGATACAATGGCACAAAATAGGTATAGATTTTAAATAATGCTCTTTTTAACTTAGCAACTTGCTAGAATAACAACATTTGTGTTAGCATGTATTTTCTGAAGGATATGAAGTCTTAAACTCATGTATATGTAATTATTTAGTGACACCAGTCCTCTGTGATTTGCCAGAAAAACACACATTTTATGAGAAACAGACCAAAACTATGAGGCTAAATCTTGACAATTGAGAGGTATGTTAACCACACACACACACACACACACACACACACACACACACATACACACACACACACACAAACACAAGTGTGCACACACACCTATCTTCTCTCTGCTCTCGCACAGCAACACATTCACACACCTACCTTCATCTGCTCTCTGTCTCTCACACACACACACACACACACACACACACACACACACACACACACACACACACACACACACACACACACACACACACACACCTACCTTCATCTGCTCTGACACACACACACACACACACACACACACACACACACACACACACACACACACACACACACCATCTGCTCTCACACACACACTCACACCTATTTTCATCTGCTTTCACACACACACATACACACACATACACACACACACACACACACACACACACACACACACACACACATGCACATGCACATGCACACACACACACACCTTCTCTTTCATACAGCACAAATTGAGTTTAAATTCCATACACACACTTACTCTCTCACACAACAACATAAACAAAAGCACACACATCCTCTCTTTCATACAGCAAGGATCGACTAGTTTAAATTCCACACATACCTACTCTCTCACACTAACAGAACCACTAGTTTAAAACATACACACACACACACACACACACACACACACACACACACACACACACACACACACACACTTTTACTTTACATCTCTTTCAATAAAATGGCTAGTATAAAGTCAGCGTGTCTGAACTGTCTGAACTGTTGAAGCCTCTCAACTTACAGCTGCAAAAGTAGTAGGGCGCTTGCCCCCACCTCGCCCTATGGTTCCAACACCCTTGAATGGAGCTTTGACAGTATGGGTTGCATTAACTGTGAAAAAGGGAATACTGTGCATGCACAAGTATAATTAATGTTGTTATACAAAAGAGAAATAAGAAATATTGGGCATAGCCAAAAATATGTTTTTTTGTGGGAAAGGCTATCCTTTAGTTAAAGAACGTCCAAAAAAAAGATGTGCCCAACATGGAGAAGATGGCATCAAGTTAAAAACTGTGGGGATAAATTTAGAAAATGTAATAAAATGAACTATTCCTGGTTAGGTTGTACAATGTTATTAGAACAGGAAGGAATTTTACAAAATCATAAATATTAGTATTCAGAGTGAAAATAAGAAAGAGGGCAACTGAGTAATCAGGAAGAGAAACAAGAAGTGTTAAGTGATAATGAAGATGAAGGTGAAGAAGGGCTGAGTAAAGGCAATATGGACACAGAAAGTGAAGTTGGGGAGCGTGTGTATGACATTCATACACATAAATATAAAATGGTACAAAATGGTGTAGAAGAAAAAGGGGATGGTATGGAGAAAGTAGGAATGCATTCAGTAGGAACTAGAGTTAGAAAATAAATAAAGAAAATTAAGTTAGAAGGTTAACAAACTGCAAAACAGGAAATGATAACATTTTCCATTGTGATAGTAAATGTTAAATGAAGTTTGGAGAATATTAAATGAAGATATGTATTTTCAGACTGTGAGGTTGGTATTACAGGCACAAAAATCAAACTAAAATCTTTTGAGAGGGAGTTATTTTAGGGTCCAGGTAATAATAGCTGCTCAGGAACTGTAGTGTTGTTGAAAGAATGAAGTTTTAATTTGCTAGCTATCATTGTCGTTATTCCATGGAGGGTACTTATTGCAGATGTGAGAGATGAAGGATGGGTGTGCAGGGTTATTGTTGTTAATGCTTATGTGGGGATGAGAAAAAAGAGAGCATTAAGAGTAAAAATTAAACAAAAGTGGCATGAATGTGGGCATGTTAATTCCAGTAGACTTTAACTGTAACACAAAGAAAAAAGTTGGGGAAATAATAGACCATATAAGATTATATTATGCAAGAATATGTAGAGATGTAATGAAATTGGGAAATGTAAGATTAGGCTAAGAAAGGCAGTTTTCTTATAGAATGGGAATTAGTAGAACAGAAAATAAGAAGGGTTACATGAAGTAAAAGATGGATTATCATTAACTTTACTATTTAGTGCTGTGGTAGTTAGAAGCAGTAAGTAACTAAGTAAATCAATTTGGGAGATAGTGAGAAAAAATAAACAAGGCAGTGTAATCACATAACTGGATGAATATGTACGTAAAATAAGGTTACAGAGATTGAAAGCAGTTGTTCAATGGCTGATAAGAAAATTTTTCTATGAAGCGTAACAGAGACATTTTATTATGTTTGACACTGGGAATATTTAGTAGAGAGAGAAAAAAATAAGATGTTTATACAAGACAGGCAGGAAAGGTACAAAGAAATGGAAGAAATAAGTGATTTTATATAAAGATTAATGCTGGATACATTTCCTGTAAAGGCACAGATGAGATATAAGCAGCAAAATGGAAAACATACAAAACAATTCATGTTTTAATAGAGTATTGTAAAATGCAAATGTTTGGGGAAAATTTCAAGAAGAGTATATGATAAGACTGTAATAAATAAAAATTGACATGTTGTTATACAGGAAGTATAAGGTTGTTAAAAAGATGCAAAGATAAAAAAAGGATCAAGTTTGATGGGGCCTTACGGAATGTTAGACAATGTAGGTATAAGGAATTATTGTATAACAAATTATGGGATTGTACAGTAGTGTTGAGGAGAATAAGGGTATGGTTGTGGAGAAAGGGGTAGGAAAAGTGAATGAAATGAGCAAAAGAGAGCAATGTTTATTTTGCTTGATGTTAAAAATATGAACAGTAACTTATGTTGAAAAAAGAAAATAAATGTGAATAATATAAAATATATGATGCATAAATACTGAATTATGATGTGAAAAAATGCTACACTGCTTTTTGTTAGGTGCCATGGGAATTTTTGCATCCACCTGAGTTGCCACATACTCAGACAATGGCATCTCAATTTAAAGCCTTATCCAGAGGACAGCATGCTCATTAGTGCATCTTCCCCCTATGTTGCACTGCACTGCCAGTAATGGAAAATGAATCCAATCACCTCATGTTGGAATAGAGATTAAAACCTTCTGATATTCTAAAACCAAAGGTAAATATGCTTTCTTTATGCTTGCAAAATTTATACTTACAATAATATTACCAAACCCTGAGTTTATTAAATTATCAGAAAAGGATCAATTCCATTCTTCTTCTGTTATCATAAAACCACTATCTCTTTTATAAAATTCTACTGTGCAGACATCCATTTCCTGAGAATTTTAAATGTCTATGTTACACTTCCATCTTTTCTTCTCATCTCTGTTCTTTTGAAGGGAGACCTTAATCTTTAGTTGTTTCCATTCTGTTTCTTTTATGACTTACTTAACAACTTCTCTGATTATATTTAACTGGTTTCAATTGTTTCTATGATTATTGGCCACTTCCTGTTTACCTTTCCTCTTTTCTGGCTTTCTTCTTTGTACTTCATACTTATTCTCCACTTTTTCACTTTGACTCTTCTTTTAAAACTTATCAGACCCTTTGCTATTTGCTAATGGTATTCTTTCCACCTCTTGTATTACTAAAATAGAAATTAACATATTCAATTAACATATCAACTTTTATACCTCCCTCCTCATTTATCGTTAACTTTTTACTTACTTTCCCTTCATATTACCAACACCTGATGAAAATGTCTGTATATTTAATTTCCTTTCCTTCTGCTATTTTTCATCAATTAATTCTCTTCTACCTTTGCACTTTCTGTTTTTATTTTTTATGTGTATTATTCTCTGAAACCTTATTTTTTCTATCCCATCTCCTTTTTCTGCCTCATCTTTTTCTCTTTACTACTCTTGGCATTCAAAACCCATTAATTTATTTTATGTATTTTCTGATATTGCACTGATTCTACCCATATTCTCCTCTAATCCTTTCCTTCTACCATGTAATCTCACCACCTCAAATGAAACATCTTGCTGTGCCAGTAACCATTTGAAATGTCGGGACCCACTACATCGAGTCCCAAAATGTGGAAACCAAATGGCCGAAAGATTGGACTTAAATATACTAAGTCTGAGATGCCATTTCTCAGAATATTTCCTTAGCTCTGTGTATGGTGATCTCAGAGTTGGTATATACAAGTTTGTGGGGTGTGGGTGGCTTGTTCACCCAAAAAAGATGTTTAAAGGAGAAGATCAATTTTCAACATTCACTCTTCTCTGGGTTTTTGGACTTTTTTGGGGGGGATTTTTGACATTTGACATTTGACTCCACTGATTTCCTAATTCGTTCTTAAATTTTACTAAATACTTTAATTTAACTCTCTTCTTCTCTTTCAGTCTCACTAGTTAAACTTTCAAGCCAATAGGGAAGCAAGCCACAAATTTATATCCTTTATTTCTCAGTGGACTTAAATTTAGTGGTTAGTTTAAACTGGTACTCAGAAACAAAAATCTGATCTCAACACTAAGTTTATGATTCCTAATGCAGTTGTTATGCTTTTTACACCAGCCAAAAACAGTTGTGTTCATTGCTGTTTAAGCTTCCCATATCTTCCTTCTTATTATCTTGTGACTTTGAATACTCCTTCTGGGCATTCACCCTGCTCATGTCATCCTCATTTTCTGGTTCCTTCTGATCTTCATTTACTTTCATCACTTTTTGGGTAATTTGTTCTTGTTTTTTCTTTATTTTCCCAGTTTGCGGTTGTAGACATACATTGTACGTCTCTCACAGTAAATCTCTCTTTTTACATGATTCTGAATGATTCATTTAGTGTCACATTTATTACCTACCTCTTTCTTCCAATTTAATTACTTTTCAAACATCTTCTAAGTCCCACTATTTTTGATTTCCATACTTATGTGGGAGATAATCGCTTGCTAGTTACCACTAGGAAAGCTTATACCCAGAACTATGCTTTAGTACTACAGTCAAAAGTCTTTTTACATATCTTTGCTTATGATTGTTTAAATTTTACAGCTTTATAAATTAAATACCAAAAGATTTACTTTAAGCCACCTTAGTATTAGAGAATTATATCTTACAATAATCCCTTACTTTCCATTTCTCTAAGGGCATAAGAGTTTATAAATCACAAATGTTCTCTATCTTCAATTGATAGCTCAACTACAAATAGATATATATCTTAAAACATTCATCAGTTATGATATGTTATGTTATGTTGATCTATAACTAAAGCTTGTATTGAGTTGCAGAGCTTTGCATTCAATATATCATGTCTCCTCTACTCTTTACAATAATTGTTTTTATTTCCTTGCTGTGTGCTCCCAAAGTGACTATCTGCTACTTAACCTTGCTTCCATTACTGCTACCTGTCATGCACAATACTATCTATGGTTGAGGCTTCTCTAATGATGGCAAGGGGAGTAACAGTGTCATCATTGTTTGGACAGTATCCTTCCAGCTGAGGTCATCACAGGTGGTGTAGGAAGGAAAAGTGAAGCCGTTTAGTTGGGAGGTAGAATGGAGCTTGAAACCAATGGCATCATTTATGCTGCGATGTCTGAGTTTTTTTTGTAGGCCAATACTCCCACTGCAATGACTTTGTCTTGGAAGACTGGGTCAGGCGATAAGAACTGGTCATCACAGTTGAACATGCCTTTTTAGTCCTTGGACAGACCCAGCCTTTTAATTGCCCCAAGTCCTGTCCTCCACTAGTGCTTGAGGTAAGCTCCAATTATGTCAAAATGGTAACTGCCCTCTGCCTTCCCCCTCAGATAAACCTGCCAATCTTACTTGTCAGTAGAACCATTAATCAGACTCAGATTGGCTATGCATAGTCAGGTATTCTCCCATCATTCTACTGGGCTGGTGTCTTCATACTAAACCATCTGTTGCTAATCCACCTATTTTGACTTAAAGATCTAACGCCCTTTGATGTAACACAGCTTCAGTTTTATCTTTCAAGCAAAGATCAATAGCCCACTGATTCTGCAAAGGTATTACCAATATGGCATTTGTATGGGTTGGGGCTGATTATCTTTTATCCCCTACATGTTATACATGTAAAGTACCAATATTCCCACAGTTACTGATGACTATGTACTATAAAACATGTGCAGTTTTTATTGATATTACTGTATTCAATATTTTACTTTGCTGTTATATTGACATAATACAAACACATGCTACTAAGATGTGATGGTGATATGCTCTTGTACATGAAAAATGCAATCTATGTATACCACCTTATACTGAGCTCAGGCATCCTGCAGTGTAATATAACTTGTATAATTTTGCCTATCAGTGTGTATTTAGTTATATTATCACTATTAAATTATAGAATACGTATGTACATTTCAATCTTAATATTCACACATGTAAGAATATACATTAACAATGGCTGTGTCACAAATAAGATCTCAAGAAGACATTTCCTATAACCTTCTAACTGCTGACCAGATTAAATAATAACTTTATAATACATGATCATAAGTAAATGCCCTATCTACATGAATTTACAAATGTATTTTAATTTCTTAACTGCAAGATTAAAATATAATAGCTCAGATTCCACAACAACATCCCTAAAATCATTTTAATTATCACAAACTTAAAAAAAAAAAAAAAAATCTGTCCTGCCTCTGACACATCAGAAAAAACTTTTATAAACAAAAATATTAAATATAATAAATATTTGGTATTTTACATAAAACATGATTTAATGATTTATAATGCACCATTAAAATTTCAGGCATAAAACCTTGAATCTCTAGAGGACTAAAATGAGTACATTTCCAATAAAATAACACAGAGAGAGCCTTGATATTGTCATTACTACAACATGAGGAGTCACTGCAAGGAGGTAAGGACATGGTAATTGGAACATTTGCTCTATCCATTTACACTTTAGCCTCTCCTACATTCATAAAAAGTAAAATGTTAATGCCCAAAGTTCATCAGGTCTCAATGAAGATGTCACATGATTATTTAGGTCTAATCATGACTTACAGCACCTTAGTTCCAGGAGGGAGTGCTATAGGAAAGCAGAAACCAAAATGTCCAAGAGTCCCTCATGTGACACTTCTTTCACACTGTCTCCATACCTTCCCCCGACTGTTGGTTCTTGATATTCTTTATTTCTTCTGCATGGTAACTCTATGAGGTGCCCACTTCCTGAATGACAGAAACCTTCTTTTCTATCAGTTGAGTGGGAAATGCAAACTATCTCAGATTACTGATGCTTACCATGGACTTCTGTGCCAAAATACCAATTTATGCATATGCCTACTTCCAAAACATTATTCTGGGTAAATCATTTGCTTTCCTTTCATTGTTTCTCTTCTTGACTGCACATAACTCTATCAGGCCTGTTGGGCCTTCTAATGTGACACTGCTGCTCAAGCTGTTTAGACTGTTGTCGTGCTTACTACCCTATAGACACTGCCTATACCTCCATTGAGAATATTTCTGACCGCTTAGTCTATTGTCATCACACCCTGCTCACTACCCTATAGACACTGATGATATCTCCAATCAGAATATTTCTGACCACTTAGTCTATTGTCATCACACCCTGCTTACTACCCTATAGACACTGACGATATCTCCATTGAGACTATTTCTGACCGCTTAGTCTATTGTCGTCACACCCTGCTCACTACCCTATAGACACTGACGATATCTCCATTGAGACTATTTCTGACCGCTTAGTCTATTGTCGTCACACCCTGCTCACTACCCTATAGACACTGATGATATCTCCAATCAGAATATTTCTGACCACTTAGTCTATTGTCATTACACCCTGCTTACTACTCTATAGACACTGCTGATATCTCCATTGAGACTATTTTTGACCACTATACAAAATGATAGTAGTGCTGCAAGTTTTTTACAGATTTATCTGCTAAGCTAACACCTGAACTTACCAAACAGTGATTCACCACACCCAATAGCTTTCAGGACTCAAGGTCATAAATTTGGTTTATGATCATGATATAACCATTTTAAAATGTTAAGAGTACTTGCAGCTAATGAATTAAACTTTAAAATTCTTACTATAAAATAGACTAAATAATTTTAAAATACTGGCACAGCAACTAGCATTAGTGCCTCACAGCAAGAGGTTCTCCAGTTCGATTCTCAGCTGGGGAACCTTCTCTGCAGAGTCTGCATGTTCTCCCTGTGTTCACGTGGGTTTCCTATGGGTGCCTTCCCACATTCCAAAGACATACGGTAGGCGGACCGAAAACTCTAAATTGGCCATAAGTATGAGTGTGTGGTATATAAAAACAGTCACAGCAGGGCTAGTAACCCAGTGGTCTGAACCTTTGCCCTAGATGATTGTCACTGTAGAAGCGACACGCCGACTCTGTGCAAAAGTGGAAAAAGGGATTGTGGATGGATGGATGGAAAGAATGCCAACTGTTGCACAATAAACTCCTCTCATACCAAGATATAATGCCAGCCAACTACTCCTGCTACAAGCTACTCACTTCTGCCTGCTTTTACCTTTCATTTTGTACTGACAGTTTGCTTCAATATTAATATATGGAGCAGAATATTTGACATACAGTGTACAAGTTCAACAGTTTGAATGGCTCACTGATGGAAAGGGTCAGTCTACATCCTAAAATTCAGCTATTTAAAAGGGTGGGTAGACACAAGAGAAACACAGGCTTACCTGAAGCACAGGAGAATAAAAAGTGAACCAATTGTTTGACAACCAATAAATATTTGTAATGAAACTATAAACAGTACTAAAAGTTTATAATTTATTTGTGTTTAGAGGCTATGTAATAAATAAGAAATATTGAAAAGTACTTCTATTTTTTAAATTAATGGTTTCATTTTAGAGGCCTTGCTAAAGGTGTTGTGATGGATTATCATTTTTCTGTTTTCTGCCTTATCTGTTGGTGTTTGACAGATGCAGTGACACTTGTCTGCCTCATATGTAAGATGACTCTAAATAATGTCGTTTTTCACTTCTTTAATGTTGTGAAATACAATAAAAGTTCAATGTAGAAACTGCCAATCCAATTTCAGTATTATTGGGCATTGTATTAAAACTAAGGAAAAGCACACTGCAGCATATTATTAATCACACGAGGTGAGGCACAAGATGAGGCTGAGTATCTTTCACAACAGAGGAGTAATGACATCACATGATAAAGCACAGGTTTTCAAGTGTTATTTCAATTAATATTTGGCCTGTAGAAGAAAAAGAAAAGGATGCAATACATTTATATTTAGGCATTTCACTTTCAAGGAACATAATTAAAGTGAAAATCAATGAATTTCAAGTCACTCTGCATCATATTTTTTTTTTCAGTTACGTTTCAACTGCACTGAAGATGCATACTGTTCTCTCAATTCTTCACATTAAGTAATGGAAAGATATTGTACTATTTAATGCATGGCACACTAAACTTAATTTCACAGAAAATTCGCATTGTGCTTGCTGCATTAGTAAAGTAGTACGTACCTACATACTATAAGTCTGCAGTGTGGTTGCTTAGCTAACTTACTGCTGTTCTTGGTAACTGTTGCTTGCAAATAGCCTTTCTGCATAACAAAACTCCTGTTTATTCAAGCTAAATGTCTGCCTGTCTTTGTTGTACATTATGTTACTATACAGGCTATTCTGAACACTGTTAACTCATTCCTAAATTAACACTTTGAATTATTGCCATTGTCATCATGAATCTCCCCTTTCCCCACTTTTATATGGGGTCAGGGTATTAAGTTGTCACTAGTAAGAGAGAGCAAATCACCTAGAGCCAATGTTTACAGCACCAAGGGCACATTTAAAAGAGTATCTCTCTTAGCTTTATTTATGACAGTAAAGGGTCCTTGGGTCAAGTCTGCCTATCTAGTTTCAGTAAGAAGTAAATAAACTGAAAAGCAGAAGAATATATTATTTCCAAACAGTAAACGCAATTTACAGTTAAAAGTTGCAAAATACCTGAAAATGTACAGTAAGTGGTCTCCCGTTCACTGTCTAGCTTAAGCAATTTGTCTCAAGAGGCAACACTTTCGCACATCATAAGAATTTTGGTGGCTGTCAAATAAAACTCAAGAGGGGATTTTTGGGAAGCATTTTACAGGGCAAATTGATGCAGTATTGTTCTTTTGTATAGAAGCAGATGCTCTTTGATTACTGTTTTAAGTATTATGTGTCTGTAGAGACACAGAATTCATACTTGTATTATGGCAGTTAGGATAGGAATACATCTTTTGTGCATTTTCTAAAAATGCAAGAGCTGCACAGATAGCTGAAAGGCTACAACTCTAATTTATAACCTACAGCATAATTATCATGCAGAATCATTAGAGCAGAAACAGACATATTCGAGGGATAAACCAGACTGAGTCAGAACATGCATGAATGCACTGATACAACCCTAAGGAAATGTCAGTCGAATATTTGATATAAACAGATCTGAACAGAAACTTAGACCAAACAGTAAATGGAGAACAGTACAACTGTTTACATTTCCTAAGAAAAGATTAATGTGCACATAAATATATATATATATATATATATATATATACATATATATATATATATATATATATATATATATATATATATATATATCTATATCTATATCTATATATATATATATATATATATATATATATGGGTCTAGGACATTTCACTGAAACTCAAATGACTGAACACAAATCACTGAAAGCACAATTCACTGAAAACTCAATTCACTGAAACACATTTCACTGAAAGTTATATATGGCCTTTTCCCCACTGTAGTGCAACCCTGGAGTTAGTATATATAGTAAGGGGGTGTGGGGAGCACCACCCCCCACAATGGGGGTGTCTGTGGGGGCTATATTTTAAGTATATATTATGTTCAGAAAAGAGTAATATATTGGAATTGCAAGTATCCATGTATATAGTTCAAAATATTTAAAATATGTGGGGGGGCTATGCCCTCCAAACCAACCACCCCCCACATCCCCCCTTAGTATATATACTAATTCCAGGGTCGCAATACAGTGGGGAAAAGGCCATAAATAACTTTCAGTGAAATGTGTTTCAGGGAACTGAGTTTTCAGTGAATTGAGCTTTCGGTGAAAAGTGCACACTAGTTTGACTTTCAGTGAAATGTGCATTCAGTGAAATGTCCTAGACCCATATATATATATATATATATATATATATATATATATATATATATATATATGTAACTATCTGTATATGTATGAGTATCTCATAAATATTGAATGTTCACAAGACTGAACATACAAAGAGTGATCATATTATAGCAAATTGAAAATAAAATAAAAAAAAGTGAAATTATTTATTTATTTATTTTAGGAGGCAAGCCCCCCTGCATCTCTCACACTCCATGATAATTATATATACTAACTCTGAGATCACACAGAAACATGATCCCCTACAAAAGGCTAGCAGCAAAATCTCTGTCTGAAAGAACATTGTCTAATATGAATGCTCACTTTTTTGTTTACAACAGTAAAAAGTGTTCGCTCTTTCAAACTGGAACCACATATGTCTATATGCCTCTCTTTATATATATATATATATATATATATATATATATATATATATATATATATGTGGATGTGTGTGTGTGTGTATATATATATATATATATATATATATATAAATATATATATATATATATATATATATATAAGACAGTGAAAATGTGTTTCTGCTGCATGAATAAGTGTTTCTGCATAGAAATTAATGTTTAAATCTAATGCTTGGTAAATAAGCAACTCCTAACCATTTTTCGTAGTAGTCTGGATGCAGCTAACATATGCATTTTTTTTTTGTCTAATAGTTACAAATCTTTCATTATAAAATTTTCAAAGTCCCCAGGTCTTGCTGGAATATAAATATGTTTATTTTTCAGTGTACGTACCTGTTCATCAGTCACAATGAAACAATGATGATGGAATCAGTGTCAGTAAAACGGAGCTACAGTTTTTTTTGCAGGTTTTAATGATAACTTTGATTCTCAGTGCAACAAGGTATAGTTTATGATTACCTATCATGTACAAAACCAGAGGTATACAAATTTCTTTATTTTTTATTTTTATTATTTGCACAATGCCTTTTTTTGAACCAGTATTTTTTTATTATTATGATTTGCACAATGCCTTTTTTGAACCAGTAGTCAAATTATTCCAACATCGTTTTGAACCTTGGCTTGTTTGAAAACAACTTCCAAATCGGATTCCTTGACACTGCTTTACACTGAAATCTGGATCGATTTTTATTGCATTAGAGTATGAGAGAAAATAGCATTTTCTTATGTGTCTGTGCTTTACTGAGCTAAACTCATGGTAATGTCCTGGATTCCAGAATTAATAGCACTCCTATTCATAGCTGTTTAGTACACATATTGTAACTTATTTTAAAAGGTTATAATAGCATCTTCAAATGCATGAAAGAAAGCTTCAACTTGTCAACACCACTTTAAAAGAACTAGAAAAGCCTTCTGATTTTTCATCTGCTCCTTTCTTAGGCTCTTGTATGTTCTGCATGTACAATTTTGCATTAAGAGAACTCTTCGGGAGTAGAGGGCTAATTGCCTTTAAGATATTCTAATACCTCCACAATTGGATGACCATCAATCTTCTGTGAGCCCGCACTATTCACACCACTTTACAGGACTACTGTTGTCCAGCTTTGAATCCTACTGACCTCTATAATGATGATAAGCTAGCCTTTGTGAATAAGGTTAAAACTCGTGGTCATAGCTTTCAACCTCTTAGCAGAAAAAATCTGGACAAAGCCCTCAAAATAGGGGCACATTTTAAATATTGCTCTTATAAACTTAAAAAGTTTCTAGGATAAAAGGACTTGTGTTACCATGCATTTTCTGAAGGATACAAAGTCTGAAACTCAAATGACTTCCATTATTTAGTGAATTCAGTCCTCGCTGATTTGCTACAAAAATCCAGAAAATAACAGACTTTATGAAGAAAAGAGCAAAAATACGAGGCAAAAATCTGGACAGTCTGTGAAAATCTGTACGGTTGAGAGGTATGCTCATGGTTTATTTATAGAAGACAGATTGATGCTGAGATGTCCTGTGCAACTGCTTCCATCTAAGGGACACATCCTGGACTAAGCACCTTCATGCCCTGAGGACATTTCAGGGGTGGTGCTTACACTTATTTTCCTGTCTTCATTAATTTTAATTAACTCTGTCTGGGAATGCAATACAGCTAGTTTGATTAATTGAAGCAGGTCCAGAATTCTGCATCTGTGATACTTGTACGTAGTCCTGATCATGTACATTTCACTCCAGTTTTGTGGAGTCTGTAGTCTCTTCCAATTTATTATAGAATCATCTATGAAATCCTGATGTTAGTCTTTCATCTCCCCCATATCTCAAGCTGATGATCACTTACTGTATGGTTAAGGCCCTGCACTTCTCTTCTCTGGGGTTTTTGGAAGTAACCATAATGCAATTGGAAATGTCTGGTATCCATACCTTTTCTTACTATGCTCCAGAACTCTGTAATTTCATATTTCACTGTTTAACAGGATCTTCTATACTGTTTAGTTTTAACAGGAGCATAAAGAACCCTCTATTTGCAATGGTTTAAGACAGTTCACAGTTTTTATATTCTTTTTTGCCTCTTTACCTGACAACCTTCAAACATCTGCAGAGGTCTCAAGAAAGAAGGTGAGTCCCTACCAATTCCCCCCTTTGTCCTACATACAAGGGCTTAAGAATGCTCCTAACCCAGTTACCAGAGAGTATGGCTTATCTTTGTCTAGACTGTTACTACTTACAGGTACAAAAAAAGTATGGATACCAGCAGCCCCTGTCTTCACAACCTTGCTTTGCTCTTCAAGGCAGGGATCGTGGGCATTTCTAGATACCATAGTTTCCCACTCATAGAATTTGACATGAGCACCAGCTCCATCACAGAGGCTTGGAAGCCCACTTCTATGTGTGTGCAGTGGAGGCAGTCTACACCTTCTTGGAGTTGCTAAGTGCACATCCCCATCTACTGCTGACTATGGTTTACCTTTACATAGGCAAAACACACTCGTATGATTGCTCATATGAGCGAATCATAGCCATGAAAAACAAAACTGCTACAATTTCCGATGTTCGAAAATCAGCAAATCGAAAAGCAGATTCACTGATTTTCGAACATAAATGCCGAATAAGAAATGTAATGAAGTATAATGCAGGGGGCAAGCCACCACTGCACCCCTGATGTGTGGACCTGCACCCCCAACACCCCCCCCCACTTTAATATACTAACTCCGAGATCGCACTACAGTGGGGAAAGGGTCCATTTTCCAATCCCCACTATAGTGCAATCTGCCCCAAAATGCCAAATCTGCAATGAGCGAATGTCAGTGTGCATTCGCTCATTGCACATTCGAAGCATTCTGCGTTCGACATTTGCAAATTTTGCAAACGTCCTTTCAAACATCTGCTGTTCGCCCGTGTGCAGAATGCACATATGAAGGTAAACTGCTGACTATTGAACACCTTCTCATTGTAGATGTCAGTAACTCAGCAACCAGACTGCCCCCTTTTCCCCAGGATGAGAGTGCTGACTTTGGCCTCTCACCCTCACCTTCCTGCACCTGACTCCTCCAATACCCAAACTACTGAGTAAATTCAGGCCACCTGGGTCTTAGCAGGTCTTCTTCCCTGTATGTCATGGCGCATGCATAATTTTAAGGAATTATTTCTTGGTTATAACAATGTCTTCATGTTTCTGTACCCATTTACTATTAACATATTTATGTATTTTAAATTAGGGATTATATTTGGGTTCAAGTATCTTAATAAGATGGAAACTGCAATTGAGTGTCAGTGTGATAGTGCGTAAATGAATGCAAATGAAAGCTATCATAATCAACTGACCCTCAGGGTATACGCAACCAGCTACATAAGCTATTATCCATAATGCATAGCTATGGTGATAAAAAATGACGCTTTCTGTATCTAATGTTTGTCACATCATTTTATCTCTTAAAGACTAACTGTTCAAAATAATTAAAATATTGCTAAATGTGTTGTAATGTACTTCATCTTGCCCCCTTCGCTGGTCTTCCATTACCTCTTATTACAGATTGTTTTTCTTACCCTTGCTTCTTTCTTAATAATCTTTTTATTTTCCTTTATATGTAGTTGATCAGGCATAAATTCATAACCTCCACCTAGAGAAGTCAAGGGAACTCATCGGCTACTAACTCTTAGGACTTAGACCATCCTTGTATATGATTTAATTAGTCATGCTTTTGTAATGTTAATCATTCTAACATTTTTAAATTATTTGGTCGTTCCAGAACTATTTATAAGTAATTTTTCGCTTGCAAGCTGATTTACCCAAGTCACGTTTGTCCTGTATAGGTTTCACTATGAGGTACCAATAGAAAATCACTGAGATGATACTGTTAAATGTTTCAGAAGAAATAATTTATTTTATTATGTCAAAAATGTAGTTACCATTAGCTTAACAACATCATTAAGAGAAAAAAAAAGAAACTGAAACATAAACTATCTGATCACAAATGATCAAGAAAATTGAAACAAAAGTTAAAACAGTGATTTTTTGCAAGTGATCAGGTTCGCTACATGTACCATGTGAGGGACTTTGCCTTCACACCCTTCTACTCCTTAAACACATTAATGATGAAATGCGCAAGCAGCTACATGTACCATGTGCAGGACTTTGCCTTCACACCCTTCTACTCCTTAAACACATTAATGATGAAATGCGCAAGCAGCTACATGTACCATGTGAGGGACTTTGCCTTCACACCCTTCTACTCCTTAAACACATTAATGATGAAATGCGCAAGCAGCTACATGTACCATGTGAGGGACTTTGCCTTCACACCCTTCTACTCCTTAAACACATTAATGATGAAATGCGCAAGCAGCTACATGTACCATGTGCGGGACTTTGCCTTCACACCCTTCTACTCCTTAAACACATTAATGATGAAATGCAAGCAGCTACATGTACCATGTGAGGGACTTTGCCTTCACACCCTTCTACTCCTTAAACACATTAATGATGAAATGCGCAAGCAGCTACATGTACCATGTGCGGGACTTTGCCTTCACACCCTTCTACTCCTTAAACACATTAATGATGAAATGCGCAAGCAGCTACATGTACCATGTGCGGGACTTTGCCTTCACACCCTTCTACTCCTTAAACACATTAATGATGAAATGCGCAAGCATAGGGAAAGCAGTAACACTCAAACAGGGTGAACAATGTGAGTGTGTGTATGAGCTGCGGGCTCAGTGAGCAAGTGCAAAAACTGCAAACATGACTGGGGAAATAAAAATTCATCAAAATAGGACAATGAAATTAATGACTAATACATTAGATGTCAGACACATGTAGGAAGGACATAAACATAATGCTAACTGTATCAGTCACCCGAGAAGCGTTATTTATTTACTTACCATAAAAAAGTTGGCAGCCTTTATTGGAAGGGACTTTTTCAGTATGACTTGGTTAAAATAATTGAAATACACAAAATAAAAGCCAAATGACTAAATTTGAATGTCCCCTCACCAATGTTCACTTGACTACCACAATCCTCTAGCTTATTCCAGAGGCCTTCACTTTGCCCCCTCCTGAGTATCTCTATAGATCCTACTGGTTCATCGCTCATGTGTGCTTCACTGGGAAGACCTGTGTTCTTAGAAATCAGACATTTGTGGCTACCAAATCATAGGTGAGAGAACAAGGACTTACTAACATTGAACCTGACTGCTTACAGATGGTACAGAACTCTGTAGCTATTCTACTTACTGCTGTATCACATTATCAGTGTATTACATTTGTTCTGTAGTCCTCCTGATTCATTATAGGATAATTGTCAAGATTTTTAATATTAGTTTGTTTGTCTATTCACAACCTAGGTCCTTGCTACCTAAAGGATGTCATTGTGCCCTACTGTCCTTTATTGATGTTACATTCAATCTCCAAGGGGCTGCTTGTATTTCTACAGGTTAACCTTGAGACTTCAGGCTTTCATGAACTTTTCTGCAAAGCCCTTTACCCTTGGTATTCACAAACTCATTAACTTTGAGAATGTCGTGTTTTGGTTGGTTTCAGGCAGGCATTAAAAAATATCTATTTGAAATGTCTTTTGATATTTTAGGATGATGATGATATGTTGACGTTATTTTAAGTCATTTTGCTTTTCCTTCTTCTTAATATTTTGTTACATTTTATATAAAGCACTTATCTAAACTTGAACTTGAAGGGAGGACAGGGCATAGACGTTCTCATACAGTGATGGCTACTCAGGATCCTTAACTGCAGAGCCATAGGTATCTGGCACCCAGGCCAAATCCCCAGACTGGTGCTCCCTCATCCTAACATTTAAAGACTTTTGTAACTTCAGTAGCTTAGCAAGCTACTTGCTACAGCAATGACAATCTCCTTGCAATATTTACTAAATTATTAACACTCTGAACTCCTAACTAAACCTTTGTGCTGCATTGACATACATTTAGGAAGCTGCAATATCACACATTGGCAGCTGCTGATAATAATACTAACAGCTTGAACCCAGGATACCCAGTTCATACCCCAAGGAAATGACACTCACTCACTCACTGACATCAGTGCACATAATGTCTGCGTGGTTCTGCTATTAAATGCCAACTTTTGGGATACCAGCAAGGTGAAAGGTCAAAAAATAATGCCTGACAATTTGAAGGGCAAAAAAAAAAAATCAACTTTAAGTGTTTTTGCAGGGAAGGAATGCGGGGACATGCCCCTTACACCCCTTGACCTTATATATACCAACTCCATGCCTTAGCAACTCAAAGAAGGGAGAAATCTAACATCAATGATTTCCAGTGAGGAACAATAATTAATGCTTTAATTTTCATCTTTTTTCTTCAGGCTACTAATGGTCAAGGAATTTCACCTTACCCATCTGCAGAAGAGTCTGCCTGCACTTGTGTATTACATGCTAGATATCATTCACTCTCCCTTTTTACCCTTTTGCAGGCTACAAGACCCTTGGACTGCCCCATCTTGTCAGGGCAGGAGACCTAGACAATAAAACACTTCATCCTGTCCCCCAGGCCAATCCCTTACATACCCAAGCCTGTTTCTGAACTTAGGATACAATTGACAGAGATACTTACTTTGCCATTGTGTCAGAATGCCAGTGGGAAAAAAACAAAACAAACAATAATCAGAGAAGTTCTAGACAAAACATATGTGGCACCAAAATTTTAAAAGTGGATAAAATGACGAAGTAAAGCTATCAACACCACGGTTTGATGTGATCAAAGATACAGCATAAAGTGTGCATTACTTTAGGAAATAGTTTTTCGTTAAGTTAGACCCATGGTGTAACACTGAATACTACACTTCTTTGTAGCCTTTGATCAGAGTAGGCAGATGAGCTATAGGAAGAATATTATTTATTTATTTTGCTCTCCAGCAACATTCAGCTTGATCATAAGTTGTTCTGCTCTCTCCAATGGTCCTATACTCCTCACAGAACCACCCAAAAAGAGGGAAGACGACTGGGAAATCGATTGCCATTATTATTAACCACCCCCAGCTGAGGTCATTGCTGGTGGTTCAGGAACAATGTGACATAGTGCAAAGCCAGCTGGCAGCATTATATATGCTGAATGTTACTCCAGCACTTTTTCCTAAGTCCTTCTCCCCGACATGTTGACATCAGTATACTTTAAACAGAGTGGGCAATGAAGCATGGCCTCTGAGGAAAGTCCTGACCTAAGTGGTAAAGTAGGCACACCTTTTCAACCATCTCTCACACCCAGTCTGGCAAACTCACTAAGCACTGATCACTGATTCATACCAATTCTCAAAGACTGATGAGAGAGGCTTAGCACCCTCCCTTCCACCAAACATTACTTATGAATGCTAACTGTTAAACCTACCCCTGCTTCTGCCCCTAGCCCTGCATATTAACAAAGGGAAAACCCATTTTGCAAACAGTACCGGTATAAAAATGCCCTCATTCACACACAGACACACATACACACACACACACACACACACACACACACACACACACACACACACACACACACACACACCAACTATCAAACATGCACAACACTGCAGCTATCTCCTATCATAATTAATAATCGGGCCCTAAAACACATACACTTACACAGAGTGGAGCTGCATACATTATTTTTATACTGATTATATTAAAATTAAAAAGAAGTTATGTACTTACCATACCGTTCCATGTTTGTAGTCCATCTCGCCTACATTCTTGCTGGATGACTTGGCCAATACTAAAGCTCGAGAGCTTGTACTGGCTTGAGGCTAACCCCTAACCCATGGTGCCTCACGGAAATTCCCCAGATCTTGATTGCAAGAAAGTAAATAGGTACATAATAGTCAGCAACTATCAATAACTATGCCCATAGAATACTCTGTATTACTATCCATGCCAGGTGGACAGACAACTACAACCAGGCCAGACAGCATAATTGATAGTCCACCAGTTCCTCCAGAAAACAGGAAGGGGGAAGGAGGGTGGGACGCAAGAATGTAGGCGAGATGGGCTACAAACATGGAACGTTATGGTAAGTACATAACTTCTTTATGTTATGTAGTCTGATCTCACTGTAATTCTTACTGGATGGAACAGCGTCCCTAGCATCTTTATCCCGGGTGGCTCAAGCGAAGAGACTCTTCAGCACAGTGGACCCAAAGGATGACCTGCCCTGGGAGGCCAAATCCAATTTGTAATGAGTGACAAAGGTATGAGGTCTTGCTCAAGTAGCTGCTGCACAAATGGTATCAATTGGGAGTCTAGATCTAAAGGCATAAGAAGTAGATACTGCCCTGGTTGAATGGCCTTTTACTTTGGCTGGTAATTGTTTGCCAGCAGCTTTGTAAGCAAAGGAAATGCAGTCTGAAAGCCATTTAGACAAGGTGACCTTAGAAACAGGCAATCCTTTATTTTTATCTGAAAAGGAAACAAATAATTGGTCTGATTTTTGAAATTCTTTAGTCCTGTGCAGGTAAAACCTGAGAATTCTGTGGACATCCAATTGGTGTAGTCTGTATTCTGATTTATTAGTATGATTTGGAAAGAAAACTGGTAGTTCTATAGTTGTGTTGAGATTATGCTCTGAACATACCTTAGGAAAAGAGGAAGGATTAGTTCTAAGCTAAGTGAGACTCTATCCTTATGGAAAACAATGTAAGGAGGTCGAATGCTGAGGGCTTGCAATTCAGAAACTCTCCTAGCAGACATTATAGCCATTAAGAATAATGTCTTCCAAGACAAGAATTTCAGATCCGATGAAGAAGAGGGTTAAAAGGGTGGAGAAATTAAAGATGTAAGAACTAGGTTTAGGTCCCAGGGCTCTGATGGTTGCCTGATTGGAGGTCTGAGAAAGAGGACTCCTTTCAAAAAGGTTTTGCATAAAGAGTGGGACATGATTGGATTTCCCATGTAGCCAAAATGATAATTAGAGATGGCAGCTAACTGAACTCTTATAATAGCAGCTGCAGGTCCTTCATGAAAAATAGATGCTAGGAAGAACAGTATAGACGCTATAGGAGCTGAGTAGGGATCTATGCCTTGGTTTTCTGCCCAAATGGAGAACCTTTTCCATTTACTGGAATATAATTTCCTGGTGGAAGGTTTGTGTGAAGAAATCAGAATGTGTTTGACTGTAGGGGAAAGGGAAACACACCTGGCTATTCGTGGAACTGAAGCAGCCATGCTGTCAATTTCAGGGTTTGGATAGTAGGATGGAACTGCCCTGATTGATGAATCAGGAGGTCTGGAGATGGTTCCAGAATCCATGGTTCCTCCAAAAGATAGGGCCACAGGAAGGAAAACCAGACTTGGCGAGGCCAGTAAGGAGCAATGAGGATCAGGGTACTCTTCAACAGTTTTGCTTTCTGAATTACTTTTGGAATGAGATGAAAGGGTGGAAAAGCATAAAGGTGTCCCGGAGGTCAATTGTGGACCAGAGCATCCCTGGATGACATCCCCGGATGGAGAACTGGGGCAAAGTAGCTGCTGCATTTGGTGTTCATGTATGTGGTGAATAGGTTGCAGCAAGGCTGGCCCTATTTGCAAAAAATCTCTTCCACAACTTCTGAATTTAGGGACCACTCATAAGGCATCAGAATTGCTCGACTGAGTTTGTCTGCTATCACATTGGACGTCCCCGGGATGTGCATTGCTACCAGAAAGCATTGAGTGTCCATCACCCATTTCCATACTCTTTGAGTCTCTCGACATTGTGGGTAGGATTTGGTTCCCCCCTTGCTTGTTTATGTACCACACTACAGACATGTCTGACTGAATCGCAATTGTCCCAGTGGGAAGAGAACTGTGAAGTGCTTTCAATACATATAGCACTGCTCTCATCTCCAGAACATTTATGTGTAAGTGGTTCTCATGATCCTGCCAAGTATCTTGTACCATCATTCCCAGATAATGCCCACCCCTCCTATCTGGGAGGCGTCCGTGGTCAAGACTGCATTTTCTTGAGGCGGAGCAAGTGGGCAACCTAGATGAAGTTGATCCATATGTAACTACCATGTTAGATCCTTCTTACAGGAGTTTGTCATGAGTATTTGGTGAGACAGGAGGAGATCCTGCATTGACCACTGGGCAAATAGTAGCTGCTGAAGTACTCATGGTGCCATGGTGGACAACAGGAGTTTTTTAGTAGTAAAGGTCAGAAAGAAGATGCTCATTGTAAGGTAGAAATGCCTTCTGAGGAGCTGCTCCACTTGTGGTAGTGGGTGATGTCCCACTACTAAACCAATGTCTATTGCATTCCAAATTCTTTAGTGTGCATAGGCATATGTGATGTGGAAAGGTAGGCACATACTGCAAAAAATCCAATGATAGCTGCCTGAGTGATGACTCTGCAATGGTCAGCTCTTGTCCAGTTAAAGAATGAATGGAAGGATTAACAGTAATCAGCCAGATGGTCAGCAGGTACAAAAGGCACAAAACAAAAACTCTGCCAAGATACCATATGCCAAGAATAAGTAGTCCTCTTAAATATTGTAGATTTAGAATAACATTAAAGAAACTAGATAACTATATAGACAGTTCAAGAGTTAATCATTATGCCAACGAAAAGCAAGATGTATTTATTAAAATATATTTCAAATATGTAAAGAAAGTTACATTTTAATGTAAATATACCATATTGAACTTAGGGATGTTATGTAGTCCTATCTCGCTGTAATTCTTGCTGAATGGGTTCAGAGCCAATTCTCAGCTCCGACTCAATCGATACTAAAGCTGGAGAGCTTTTACTGGCTCGAAGCTAACCCCTATCCCATGGTGCCTCACAGAAATTCCCTAGATCTCATTTGTCGTGAAAGCTTCAAGGTTGTCTCCTTACTGGCGCATTGGCTAAGTAGAAGATTTTTTGATAAATATTATTATTTCTCATCCTTTTTCTTCACTTTCTACCTTTAATAGTTGTTAGTTGCCAATTTAAATTAGATGGCCTTTCCTCCCTGAGTGCTAGTCCTTCTTCTTTTAACAAAAAAAAAAAAAAACTTTTTCTTCTTTTCATAACTTTGCTGTTAGTTATAGTTAGTGTTGTTGTTATTGAAAATTGCTGTTAGCCTTGTTTTCTTGTCAGCATATCCAAAGAGAAAGACAGAGAACATAAGGAACACCACCCTTTGGGGTTCAAGAAATGTGACAAGTGTTCACAAAAAAATGTCATTGACTGACAGTTACACTAGCTGTGTGTACTATCTGGGACAGGCTCACTTAGAAGAACCCTATACCTTTTGCCATGCCTTCAGTACTAGGGTTCTTAATAAGAGGAAACGTAAATTAATAGACAGGAGTCTTATGACTAATTCCTTCCAGGAACAGCTGGAATTTGGTCAGACAGCTCCCAAAACTGTGAAGAGAAAATCTTCGGTTCCAGCATCATGTAAAAAGTCTAAAGCGACGGAGCCAAGGAGTTCTGGCTCCAATTCCACTTCTTCTGTCTCAGTGGCATCAATTTCTTTGGTGCCGAGGCAGCCTTCGGTATCGAGACACTCACCAGCTATTGACCCTTTTTCATCAACATTAAGGTCTCCTATTTTAGAGAGAACATCTCCTTCTGTCTCCACCCATTCCTTCAGGACACTTTCAGATGAGGGCATCGAGTGGGTGGTGAAGAGGCTGCTCTGTGACCTGGCTCTGGCTAAAGAAATTAGCTCTGCCAGACCCAAATGCTTCGAGCAATCCCATTTACAGACTACTGCTCCTCCTCTGACTGCTTCACTCTCGGAGCCAAACACTTTGGGTTCTTCTTTGTTGGATCCTTTGATTCAGAGGATTCTTCCTGCTTCCTTGGAACCAATAACTATATCCTCAGTGGCTCAGGCTGGAGCCGAGGGATCTGGGAGCCGATGCTCTTGAGTTGACTCCGAGAGGGATAGTCACCCTGGCTTTTCTTCAGAACCGACTCTCCCTCTCAGTGCTTTGGCTCAACTGAGCTCAGTTCCCATGTCTGCTTTGGAACCTGTCTATCCTGCTCAGAGCCAACCTTCCATCTCGTCAGAACAGAGGTCATCTTCGGAGCGGGATGGAAAGGCTTTCGAAGCAATAGAGAAAGCTTTGTCCAGTACCAAAGCCCTGCCTTTGGACCCGATGTCCCACCAGCAGGCAGCAGCAAACTCTTCTCCACACCACCCCCTCAGCATAGGGAACCAGAGACTCAAGCAGCCCCCATTGGAGGTGTCCCCTCTTCCAAGACCTCCCCAGATTATGCCACTGGAGAGCTTCCTCAGAAGAGACTTTGTAAGAGGAAGCACATTGACTCACCTGAGTCTGTCACATCAGACACTGATTTGGATGAGTCAGAAGGGTCCTCTAGATTCCCCCTTTGAGGATGTCTCCTTTTCTGACATCCTTGAAATCCTTAGACAGAGGGGCAATTGGAAGACCTCTAACCCTATTAAGGATGAATCAGTGTACCTTGAGGCCTTTTATTCCCAACCTTCCACCTCCTGGGTGATGCTGCCTTATGACCAGCTCTTGGGGGTCACATCCTGGAAAGCCTGGACCTCCCTGGACACAGTGGAGCCTGTTTTGAGGAGGCCAAACAAATTTATGACTGCTCCGGAAGATAAGTCCTTTCTTTCTAAGGGAGTTCCTGTTGATGCTATGGTAGTAGCAGCGGCCATGAGAAAGGAGTTGTCCGAGACATCTTCTAATATCCATCCTCTTAATAAGGAGTCCAGGATGATGGATAGGTATGAAAAGTGTGCCTTCTCTTCAGCGGCATTTACCTTAAGATCGCTGAATTACCTGTCCCATTTTACTAGACTTCAAAGGGATCTCCTGAAGGAGTTGGGAGACACCATTCAGGGTTCAGTAACTTCGGGATCCATGGAAAAGGTATCTGCACAGCTCTCCACCCTTACATCTATAGCTAACTCCTCCATGAGGCTGATTTCCTATGCAGTGGACGAAGTGAGCAGGGTAGCCACAGCAGGAATTTCTCTTAGGAGACATTCCTGGATGTGTCTGTGTAACTTCACAGAATCCTTTAAGTCTTCCTTTACCAACGTCCCCTTTGATGGTTCAACTTTTTTTGGACCACAGGTAAAAGAGACTTTGACCAGGTGCAATCAGGAAGGAAAAACCTTATCTGCTGTCAGAGTTCATTTCTCCCTTCCTTCTAGACCCTATCCCAAGTGTCAAACAGGAGGGAAAATGTGGTTCCATAAATCCCAAAAAGGTTTCCCTCAGGCACACGGTCAACCCTCCCCTTGAGGCAGAGTAGGAGGATATAATGGAAGACACCACCCTTGCAGCAGAAGAGGTCCGCAACATCAAGGAGATAGAGATACTTTTTCTGATCGTCCCTTCTATCACGCCTGAGCAGTTGCCTAACTGTCCAACTCTGGATGCAGTCGAGGGTCATCTTTCACTGTACCCAAGCACCTGGCTGCAAATTTCCCAAGATCGTTAGGTACAAACCATAATATCCAGAGGTTACCTTATTCCCTTTGTTTCCGATCCCTCATTCAATTACACCATGCAACATCAGAGGTCATCTGACCGCTGCAAAAAAGAGTCATCCAAGAAGTCCTCAGAGAGCAAATAGGATCCAGAACTTACTCATGATTCTTTTTAGTTCCCAAAAAGACAGGGGACTGGAGATCAGTTCTAGATCTCAGAAAACTCAACAAGTCTGTAAAGAAATCGAAGTTTCGAATGATCACTCTGCAGTCAATATTTCCCTTTATCGGGAAAGACAATTGGATGTGCTCAATAGATCTTCAGGATGCTTACTACCACATCAAAATGGACAGGTGCTCCAGAAGACATCTACACTTTCAGATGGGAGCCAGTCATTTTCAATTTCAAACACTGCCCTTTGGCCTCACTACAGCCCCCAGGGTGTTCATCAAGTGCATGGCAGTGGTAACAACTCACCTGAGACATCAAAGATTCCAAGTGTTTCCATACCTAGATGACTGGCTCCTCACTGCTACCACCAAGCACCAACTAATCAGAACCAGGGATGAGACTCTATCCTTGTGTGCCAGATTAGGCATTACAATAAACCTAAAAAAATCAGTCTTATCTCCATCGCAGCACATTGTATTCTTAGGCTCAGAAATAGACTTAACCACCATGACAGCAAAGCTGACACCAGAAAGGATAGAATCGTTACACGACCAAGTCAGATTCTTGCTGAAGAGAGACAAAGTACAGGCCAGGATAGTCATTCAGGTCCTAGGGCTTCCACCATTCTCTTAGTTTCCCTAGCTCATCTGCACATGAGAGTACTTCAGCAGATTGGCCCTTGCTGTTTTTTTTCCAAATTCAATTAATACAGGACTCAAAGAACACAGAGTCAAGAACGGAAAAGAAAGAAGCTTACACTTTAATTGGATCTGAATCAAGTTTAGTAGTGAATCTTTCTAATAAGATTTTAAGCCCTGATATGATTTCCTTGTTAGACAAGGGCCTGAGTTTTATTCCAGCCTTACCGTCTGATATTAGTGAATTTGTGCTGGGTATCAGAATGTTTTGCAGGAACCTTGCATTAAAGTGTACTTTTGGACAAGCTAATGATAGTAGATGGCTACCTTATACAAAATTGAGTAGCTTTGTTCCCCCTAATCCTCCACCAGTGGAGATGTTCTTAAGATTATGTGAAGATGAAATCTTCAAACTAAGGGGTAACACAACCAAAGGACAAGGATGTTTCTTCAACTTAATCACTAATGAGAATGAGATGCTGAAGCAGCTAAAGGAAACAGATAGTTTGGTCATCAAGCCTGCTGATAAGGGAGGATGTATAGTGGTGATGGAAGCCATATGGTACAGGTACAAAATGCTCTCTATGTTGGATGATGAAAGAACGTATGAGACTAAGTTATAGTGAAGCTACGACTAAGGTAGATCATTTTCGCAGCCACCTATATGACCTATTGATAGAGACAAATATCTCACAAGAACTATATGAGTTCTTTGACTGCCCCAAACCTATGTTTCCATACATCAGCGGACTCCCCAAAATTCACAAGGATCCAGTTGACCCACCCCTACGTCCCATAGTTTCTGGAAGGGGGTCAGTAACTGAACCTGTTTCCATGTACATTGAGAATGAATTAAAAAAGGCCCTGCCACTAGCAGGAACTGTATTGAAGGACTCAGGAGACTTTCTGGAAAAACTTTTTTTAGTTACCAAGGGTCTTAAAAAATATGAAGACTTGCTACTAGTGACAATGGACATCAAGAGTTTGTTTACGGTGATTCCGAATGACTATGGTCTACAGGCAATAAGATCTTTCTTAGCAAGGAACAGTATGGAAGCAGAACCAATATGTTCCTTGTTGGAAGTCGTATTGGAAAATAACATCTCTATGTATGGGGACTCTTTCTATTTGCAGACATGGGGTGTGGCTATGGGAACCCTGTGCGCAAATAGTTATTCCAATTTGGTTCTGGTTGAGTGGGAACACAATGAACTGTTACCTAGTACCTGGAAACAATATCTAGTGTACTACGGTCATTTTGTGGATGATGTCTTTATCCTTTGGAGAGGCAGCTCTACACAATTGGACCTTTTTGTTAACTTCATCAACAAGAGCACAGATTTTCTAGAGTTTGTGGTCAAACACTCTTCAGAGACCATAGAATTTCTGGATATAAAGATCCATCTACACCCTGATAGAGGTATCAGTACAGGAATTCATAAAAAAGAATCCTGGAGAAATCATTATCTGCATAGGGGGAGTATGCACCCGGGACATATCTTTGATAACATCTTTGAGAATCAGATGTTAAGAACTTCAAGATTATATACTGAGAATGAAGACTTTGTAGCAGAAGATAAATATTAAGACACATCTAAGTAAAAGATCTTATAAAAGAAAGAATTTCAGACTGAAGCATGACCTACAGGAATTATGGAGAGGAAAGGGACGTCCCTACTTCTCTGAACCTACATCGAGTCATCATGAGAGTCTGGATTTTAAAACTCAATCACAGCAACTTAAATGTTTGTTAACATACACTGCTGACAATAAGCAAGTATGTTAAGTTATTAGGAAGTTTTGGCCAGTATTGACAACTGATGACAAAATAAAATACATCATAGGGGAACAGTCCAGATTCCTATATAAGAATAAGAAGAATTTGAAACTTCTCATTTGCAACAAAGATGGTTTTGAAAGAAATAGGCCCAATTCTAACCAAAAGGGCAATTTCAAATGCCTGAGATGCAAAGCTTACAACTCAATTGACAGTTCCAATACTTTTGTGCATCCATACTCCAGGCAACAGTACAATTTTAATGTCTATGCTGATTATACTAGTTCTCACATTATATACTTAGCGACTTGCTGCCAATGTAGTGCTTTCTATGTTGGCAAAACAGATCAACGTCTTAAGGAACATATCCTCAGACATTTAAGGGACATCAAACAGAAAGATCCCAATAATGCCTTAGCAGCCCATATAGTACAGTATCCTTCTCATCACTTTGTATTTAAGGCCATAGAGGCAGTCTGTCAGACCACAAGAGGAGGCAATGTTCATAATCTCACAGAGTTAAGGAAAACATGCTGGATAATTAAAGAGTGAACAGACTACCAGGCTTGAATACCATTGTGCCATTAAAACCTGCGCTTAGGAATAGAAGGAATACGATCAGCAAGCTTACTTGAATGTTGCTTCATTCATATAATGTATTCACATACATAGCTGCTAGTTTCCTCATATACAATCTCATAGTAAAAAAAGTACTGCACCTTTAATTATAATGAAGGAAATTATACCTTTTTGCTAGCTGGCCTCCTTTTGGTTTGCAACAAGGGCATATCACAGATGAATGGCTGTGATGCCTTATAAATACAAAAGCTGAACAGTCCTTTTTTACGATCTGAGGAAGGCATATTTGCCGAAAGCGCTTATCTGAAGACTGAGGACTGCTTGTTTTATGTTATATTCTTTTTTTTATTATAGTTTTGATTTTATTATCAAGTTTTACTGCCGTGGTGGACAACAGGAGTTTTTTTAGTAGTGTTTGCCTTTTCGTTTCCTCATTGTTGTCCTTCACAGTGTAAGAAAGTTTTTTACCCCTTTCTGACCTTTGGTCTCTACTGTGGCTACTTGCATGGAGTGTACAACTCAGGTATATGTGATGCACCTTAGTTCCTGTACCTGGTGAGCAGACATTCCCTTATAACTCCTTTTTCTATTCTAACCAGGTACTATAGTGTCTAGGCTGCTGGGTATCTGTGTCACATTCAACTCTTTATTGCTTTATACCATGGAGAGGGCCTATTTTTGAGAAAATTGTTGATATGGTACTGTTTGTCATGGAGAAACAACCTGTGGTGTTTCTCTTTGCCATTGTTGGCTTTAACAGTTCACACATTCTCTCTTTCTCTGTTTCTGACAAAAATAGCTGTAACATTGTTAATGGTTCTTCTTGAAACTTTGAAATTGACATATGTGTTTTATAAATATGTCTGACATTGTTTCTTTAAAACTTCTCATCATTCATATAATCAACATAGTATCAAAGATCAGCTGCTTTATCAACTACTTCAATTTTAGGCTGCAAATGTTACCATACTTTTTGTATTATTACTCTGTCTCTGGCTTGCATATTTCACAGTCTTGTGCAGTTTCTTTTTATAATAATATTTTAGTCTCTTCTGAAACCTTCCCAGCATTTTTTTTTTCTTTGTACATCATCAGCACATATGAAGTAGGTAACAATTAACAGCTGTGGTGGTGAGTCTCATGCCCTGCAATTAAGTATTCCCATATTCCAATTTTATGAGTTTATAACCCTCATAGCTTTTGTTGCATTTTTTCATGCAATTTTTAACTGCCCATTTAGTTCCCTCCCCCTAGCTCACTGCATTGAGTTAGTGCGGATGACATGATATCAGTCTGAGTTCAGCTTCATACACAAGATGTCTGAATTTCTGACCTTGTATTACTGTTGTTTGCAAATATGAAAAAATCAGATATCCCATTGTCTTGAAAATTTAGACTTTACCACATACATCTTTCTTGTACTTGTGTTTGTCAGTCTGATTAGTTTGGGGAACCTAAAGTAGTAATCTCGTCTATACTTATATAATACATGGCTTCTTCAAACTGAAACACATCGGTCCACTTCAGCTCTATGGAATATCTAATACTGGCCCAAAATACTTGTCTTCTTATCTGACTGGTAAATATTATTTTGTCTGTTTTGAACATTAAATGCTTGACAAATTTATTACTTAACTGAATGAAAAAAACAGCTGAATTTATTTCCTTATTAATGACATTTTTCCCAGGTCATTTTTTCACTGCAGTCTTTTTCAATAAGTATATTTCCAAGTTCTTGTCAGTACATGTCTAAAATTATTTCACATTTTCTTCATTTTAGCACATATTTACTGTTTATTTTTCATAATAAAAAGCAAAACAAATGAACACACCATAAGCAATTAACAATATTTTGAGACAGACAATACATTAGTAAAATAAGAATATGGCTTAAAAAAGCATATCACCTCCTCTTGCCTGCTGTGCTATGAAATCACTAGATTCTCAAATAGGTTTTTAAAAATGCCACCAGCAACAATTCACCTGGAACCTGACATAAACTTCTTGATTCAAAATTGAGAATGCCATATTTTAGTTATCAAAGCAGTTTTCAATTTAAATTTGACGTTGTTTTGGTTACATATCCCAAAACCATTAATTTGTTGATCTAATAAAATGTAAATTGTAAGAGCTTTAAATATTGTAGTAACCTTTTCCCAGAAAAGTTTAATCCTAGGAGAGATGCACCATATATAATGTCATTTGACCAGACTAGAATAGTCCCAACAGATTTCATGGAATAAAATCCACACTGTACTTTCTTTACTTGAATAATCAAGTTATGAGAGGATCCTACATATTTCTTAAATACCTAGCTACTGATAATGCATCAGTATTTGATATATTCCAGATGATTTTTTATTCCATTTCTTGTTACCTCCAGAATACTTGACCAGAAATATTTTCTAAACATTTTATAGAATTAACAATGAAGGCCTTTAGTGGGGTAGTATCTCATATTCCTTTAGATTGCTTATTAGAAACCAGTCTGTATTTGCATTAATATTTGTTTATGTTCCATACCTTAATGATTGATAATTTTAGAAAAAATTTACCCAGTTTGCCTCAATTTACCTGAAGTGGATTATATTACAAGATTTTTTAATTAAACTAGGTTTTGAGATTGACTAATCTGAATCCCAAAACATATGCAGAATGTGAGAACAAAAAAATCTTTTTCTGTTCTTATTGAATAATTTATAATAATCAGCTTATTTTCCTTAGGAACCATATTTGATTACAAGCTTGCAATTGTAGCCAGTCTGGTATATTCTGTAACCAAAAGCACTTTGGTAAATGATCAGCCATTTGTAAATATTCAAACGAATTGAACACACATATATTTTTTAAGATACGGAACTTGGAATACAATCCGAGCTTTATTTGTTGTCAAAATATCTTGTGAAATATAAAAATATCCATCCTTCCAGATAAACATCATCCATATATTACTAAACTTCTCTTACCATATGTAGGTTGGAAGTACATAATAAAAATTCATTAAAAGCTAATTTCATGTTTATTACATTATGCAGTATAGCACCGTATAGTAGCCACTGTGAATCTTGTAGACCTCAAAGGTAGGGACATCACACACACACACACACACACACACACACACACACACACACACACACACACACACACACACACATACACACACACACACACACATGCCATGAGTGGATGAGGCCACAACTCCTCAGATACAGAAAAACAGAGAAGTTTGATCCTCATTGCAGATGGAATCTCTTGGTGATCTATTTGAGGGAGAAAGAGAAAACTGTTTGTAGAAGGCATTGCTTGGAGGAGATGCTTGCCTTATAGCATTAGAAAAAATGTTGCTTAAAAGTGACATTAACCTCATATTACAGAAGAATCAGTGCAGGAATAAAGAGTCCTATTTGCATTTTGGCAGACTGACCTGAGGTGGAATGTTGAAAGAATTTTGAATGTTGTTCGTTAATATAGTTTGCTTTTCATTTGGTTTTGACGTACTACTACAGTAAGGAAACTACACAGAACTGTGTTTTATGTACTACACTAGGAAGCTGTGACAGACAAAATCTGGTCTAAACATAACATACTGCGCCACTTTTTGGTAACAAGATTGTTGTCTTTAAGTGAATACCCAGTGTGAGTTGATTTAAGTACCAGTAAAAAAAGAACAATGTCAATTTGTGTTTTGTGAGGAACTGCCGCTTTTTAGCAAACTATGATTTCTGTTATGACTAATAACAATGATTGATAAAAATTCTAAGCTACTGTGATCCTAGAGTGAAATTCAGAGTAGTGTGTCTCTAAAAGAAATGAGAATATTGAAATGTGTGGAGACAGAACAGCCCTCCCTAAAAACAGGGAAATAAATTCCTAACTGAGTTTTGTGTAGAGTAAGAGCTTTCTCTTTTTCCACACACACATGCTGAAATAAAGAGACAGAGAGCAAAAGCAGAAACATCGAGTTGATCCTTAAAGTAGAAGAAGAGTATTTCTTAATCCAAATTTAAAACCAACCATATGGCATGAAAACAGTGGTTGAATAAGTAATAGGTTCATAGATTTAGAGGAGATTACTATGCTAATGGCTTAACAAGCCTAGCCAATATAATCCAATTTTACCCAATATATGGCCCCTGATGGCAAGAAGATGACATGGATTTGTGCCTATGCATTGAGTATCTTGCAGATTACAGCAAAGGAGCAAACACGACAGTGGGTATTTGTAAATCCAGGACCTCCAAAGGAATAACTTCAAAAATAAAAAACAAGATGCTGAAAACACAGTAAAACCATCAGTTTATTAGGCAAGTATAAAACTTTCACCAACAGGCTTCATCAATCAATGTTAGACTTACAAACTGAACTTGTATTTAAAACTCTAAAAGGTCACACGTTTAAAAAACAATTAAACAAACAAACAATTAAGCTTTCTCATGCAGATATCTGAGAAATGGCTTTAAAGTGAAAGCACCATTCAGACCAAAGGGTATGTGTGTTCTCATTCTCAGTATCCAGCGCTTCTCTTCATTTTCAGTCAATAACGTAATATCACCACCCAGTAATGGCATGTAGATTACTTTCAATATCAAAAACATAAAACTATGAGCATAACCTTTAACCAAAATATGTTTATATAAAGTGTTAGTTAAAACCTTCTATCTTATTTCTGAAAGATGGTCACCTATTCTTTCTTTTAATTTTCTGTTCATCATACCTATATAGTAACCATCACATAAGTTACATCTATCTATATAAACTATATTCTGAGTGTTGCAATTTCCATAAGCAAGTTGCCTGAAATCAAGCCCAGTGACTGGAGGTTTAAAAGTGTTTTGTGTATATATATTATTACAATACATGTAACCATTACATTTAAAGGTACCCTGCTTATTACTAATAGCATTGAAGTAATGTTTTATACTTGCCTAATAAACTGACAGCTTTACTGTGTTTCCAGCATCTTGTTTTTTTATCTTACAGATTACCCTTGTTCATAAGGGAAATAACACTACCCCAAGTGTGAATTTGCAATTCCCTATCCATTGATCCAAAATGCATTTGAAGAGGGCCAGAGAAGGGCTCTGCTTAATGTGAATGGGAAACCTATTTGAAAAAAGGAGAAATCTCTGAAACACATATCTGTCTCTCCAGCATCTTTTGTTTGAGTCGCTGACTAAGTTTAGATCCCTAGATTGGGTGACCCTTGTGCTGTTTGATTTGTGGCTGTGTAGCAGCTCCATCAGGGCTAGATTTCTGAGTGCCTTGTAAGTCAGGCTTAAGTGACCCCTTAGCCAGTAGGTGACTGAGAAAAGGGATAGGGCTTTTAGTCAATCCACGTAGGACATGCTGTTTACACCCTGTATTTTCTTTGTGAGGAACCACTGAGGTCATGCCAGCTGCTGTAAGGACTTAGTCAAATACATGGCAAATGGCACATTGTACTCAATTATTGGTCTAATGAAGGCTGATTACAGTGGGACTATAATTTTTTGGATCTGGATGCTATACCTTTACTTATAAGTTGTGTCACATAGAAGGACTTCTTCACCACTATGGACATGTGTTGGTCAATGCTCAGGCTATTATCTATCAGTGTACCTTGATTTCTCACATGTTAGTTTTCTCTTAGGGGTGTGTTATTCATGTTGTAATTTGCAGGGGGATTTGACTTCTCAAAGGGTACTATAATGCATTTTGTTGCATTTAGTTTTAGGCCATGGTTCTGGCACCAATCATCTGTCTGATCTAGATCCTCCTGAAGGATACCTACATTGATGATTGCCCCCACCTTGCAGTTATCATCAGACTCTGTCATCCAGAGGCCTTACACATTAGCCTTGACTTCAGAGAAGTATATTCCAAGCAGGCATGGTCCCAACACTGAGTCCTGTGGTGCAGCACCAGTAACTGACTTCTTGCTGGATCTGGATTCACCCACTAAAATATATTGTTTGTATGTCTTGCATATGTGTTTCTTTGGGGCTTTTCTCCCCGGGCCTCCACTGAAAATGGACATGTATCCAGTTGGACTATTCCAGTTAACAAATGTAAAATAAAATAAATAAATAAATATGTGTCCTGTCAGAGATCCAATTGGCTATTCGTCTGGTGATGTAGGGATTTATGCCCAGTTTTGTGAGTTTATTTATAATATCTGAGTGGGGAATTGTGTTAAATGCCCTGGCCAGGTCAAGGTAGGCAGTATGTACTGTTTTACCCTCATCCATGGTCTTAGTGATTTTCTCAAATAAATCCATCAGATTTAGTAGGCATGACCTACCTTTGATAAAGCCGAATTGGGTCTGGCCCAGGGTTTGAAGGCTTCCTATGTCATTATTTATCAGACCCATGATTATTCTTTCCATGGCCTTACATATACGACTAGTCAAACATATGGGTTTGTAATTTCCAGGGTCAGTAGATGGTTCCCCTTTATGCGGAGGGATGACTGTTGCTGTCCTCTACTCTGTTGGGAAAAAGACAGTCCAGAGCCTGTGGTTAAATAGAGATCCTAATGGGCCTGATATGTCTTGAAATAAGCTGCTTAAGAGGCAATCTGGTATATCATCAGGCCCCTTGAAGCCAAGTTTTTAGCTTTAGAGAGCACAGTTGGTAACCTGTTTTTTGGTGATAATTGGCAGTGGAGTGTTGGAGGGTATCGTGGGAGAACTGGGGGTGATGGGGAGGTGAATTTGAGCTGAATTTTTGACCAGCAGATTTTCTATATTTTCTGGTTAAGTATAGGTGATGCTATCTACAACTAAGTCTGCACATTGTTGGGTGTTGCCCTTAAGACTGTGGACATAACTGAAAAATGTCTTATGGTTATCCTTAGCTTTGGATACCTCAAAGTCTGCTTTAAGTGACTTGACTAGTTCCTTGATTCACTTGTATAGAATAATGAGGGACGTTTTGCACTGCTGTGCTCATTTCCTATTACTTATAGACAAGATTTTCTTCTTTTGTTGTGCACCCTATTAATACCAGGGGTCCAACAGGATGGCGTGTTTTTGAAGTTTGACCAGGGTTTATTTTGGTCTGGTTCTGCCCCCTTTATGTAGTTGTCTATATGGTTGTACAGGGCTTTTCTGTATGCCTCTGCATGGGTTTCTGTTTTCTGGATTTGGGGGAGCTTGAAAACTAACTATGCTGTCCTTTAATAGGGGTAATCTACCTTAGAGAAGTTCTTAAAGCTTTTGGTTAGGTGGGAGAACTAGTTTTGTATTTATTTCAAGGGAGACCACTTTGCAAACTGATCTTTCCAATGAGGACATCACATTAGGGGGTGCAGCGCTCTCCCATATTTGTGAGTACCTGATCTAGGATATTTGTTCCCTTAGTGAGACTGCAGACTAGCTGCTTCTGGCCATTTGAATTTACAAAGTCAAGAAATCTTTGGGCCTGCATGTTAGTGGTCATGTTTGCATTTCTATTAATGGAGAGGTAGTTAAAATCATCCATGGAAATGGTATTGGGCTGAATGGTGAGTGATTCTAGTAACTTAAGGTATGATGTATGGGTTTCTTTATTCATACTGGGGGACCTGCAGCTAGCATGACTATGGTAATAGATTTTTCCCCTGGTTAGTTGGACATGAAGTAGCTTAAACATGTCATATTTTTAACTAGCCTTGAGCTGTGTTTATCCTTTATGTTGATAGATACACCTTTGCCTTTTGCTCTTCCATGTTCAGTGGGTAGTCAGAATGTATAAAAGGTGTCATAGCCATGCAGTGGCAGAGTGCTTTCCATGACTTTGCACCATATTTCAGTAACTGCACAGATGTCAGCATTCTCCAGGGTGAGAGAGCTTTGAGGGAGTGCAGTTTCTTGATGAGACTTCTAGCATTGAGCAGTAACACCTTTAGTTTGTCCTGAGTAGCTTTTGTTATGTTGGACATTCTGTCTGTTTGGCAGTGCCTAAAAAGGTACTATAGGGTGTATGATGTTTTGGTCAATATCCAAAAGCCTAGAGGTGACAAATGAAGACCATCCCTGGCAAAGCAGCATGGCTTATCAACCATGTCTTCCAGGATGACAAGTATTGGACCTCTTTGGAATGACACCAGTAGGTAAGCCAATTGTTAATGTCGATCATTTTCTGCTGGTATCGTGGCATCATCCTTGGAGATGGTAGAATGCTGCTCAGTGTTAGGCTTATACCTTCCCATGACACATATTCTGACACATCAATCATGTATCTCTTCATAATGTCAAGGAGGTACATCTCAGGTCATTCATGCCCACATGGAATATGATTGAGTCATACTAGTACTTAGGGGTAAGTGACTTGAGTGCTTGTATGATCTGGCAAATCCTGGCCCCTGACAGGCAACTAACTGTAAACTTCCATTTATCAGGCCTGGTAAGAAGGACACCAGTGTGTCTTACAATGGAATTTCCTAATACCATAATATTGGGTTGTGGAGTGTTTATTTGCTGTGACAGGGATTGTCTTTTTTTTTTCAAAACAGGTTTATTGTTTTAACATACAAGAGAAATATCATAACAATTTTATACAAGTAATTAAAAATAGATATGATTATAACATTCAACAAAACAACTAAAGTATTTACAAAGGCATCCACTACAATCAGATCAATTAATTAAACTAAAATACCATGCTATTGAAATTAGGATTTTTTCAACAAATTTTGTAAATTATCCCATACAATATAATAAGATGTTTTTCTAGTTGTTCTTGACCTAACTGTGTTTATTTCCATATGGCACACTATATTCATAACATTTTTAAATTCATTGAACGAAGGAGGTGTATCTGAAATCCAATTTCTGGTTATTATTTTCCTAGCCACTGCTAGAATAGACCATAACAAGGGAAGCTTAACCTTTTTAACACTTTGAGGTACAGGTGTGTTGAATAATATAAGAGATTTAGAAATAATGAAATTATCTGTAAAAAGAGCCTGCAAAAATTCATTAACTGACTTCCAGTATTCTTTCAATTTTATACAGTCATAAAACATATGAGCCCAGTCAGCATTAATTTCTACATTACATCTCTTACATAGATTATCTTTATTATTTATTTTATTCATCATCAAAGGTGTATAAAAAGATCTATGTAAATATTTCCATGTATAAAGTCTCCAGACAATGGAAGACGTAGTTCTATAGGCAGATTCCAATATATATTGTTTATCTTGTTGATTTGGTGGGTCACCATTAATAGAAGTGAAATAATTCCAGTATGTATCTACACTGTAAAAAGTTTCTTGTCTGATAATTTTATGTATGTATGAAAGTTTACCTTTATCAGAAACTTTATGTTGTAAATTTAATATCAAGTAATCAATCAGTGTTGGAATAGATTCTTTAACTGTTATAGACATTAGATCTATTCTATCAATGAGATGTTGTCTAAAGGTCTGAACCTCTAACCAGCAAGTTTCTCTTAGATCAAATTCTTGTTTTAAGAAATCTAGATTTTTAACTTTATTATCAGATATCAACTGATACCAGTACTTTAGATCATTATCTATAGCTAAATGAGTTCCTTCAGAAGTAGATGACAAAAGCATACCCTGAGTATACATTATAGGAATATAATAAAATTCCATTCCCTATACTTAGGGTGCATGAATATAAAGTTACGATAGCTAATAATAATATTTAATGGGTAACAAACCATATGTTTAGGTGTAATAGGTGAAGTACAAAATTCTTTTAGTAATCATAACATGGAGTTATTTACAATCATATTTTTATGTGCTAAGGAGATTTTCATGAAGTGCATACTAATTAGCTCCCAATAATCTTTCCATTTTGCGACATATGACTGATCTATTAATAAAGTAATAACTTTTACAATAGAAGAGATAGTATATAAATTAAAGTCTGGAAAAGAAATACCCCTTGAGACCAGCTATTAGTATGTTTCTTTAATGCAATCCTAGGTCTATTAGGTGCCCATAGGAAATTTAACATTAGTGTATTCAGTTTCTTGATAATTATTTTTGTAGGTGGAAGTATTATTGATTGTATTAAGTATAAAATCTTGGGGAATATTATCATTTTAATAATTGTAAGTCTCTCCTCCATAGTAAAAACATATTATTCCAGGTATTAAAAGATTTTGTATATTAAGAAAACAGGTATTATAATTATTATATATAATAGATTTAATATCTTTAGATAGTATTATACCTAAATAAGTTATCTGACCTGAATTGGGTACATATTTAGTAAAATCACTAATGAGAATATTTTTCGTGTATATATAGGTAGTATTTTAGTTTTTCTTCATTGAATATTAAACCAGAAATACTTTTGAAATTCATCATTTTATCAAATAGAGACTGCATAGAAGAATTAGATCCTGCTGATGTAATTAGAACATCATCTGCAAAAGTTGAATTTTGGATGTTGTATTTTCATCTATTTCAAAACCCTCTATGTCAGTACTGTTTCTGATCAAATTAGCCCAAGGCTCCATTACTAAAGTGAATAATAGTGGAGAAAGTGGACATCCTTGTTTTGTACCTTTAAGAATGGGTATTTTTTGTGAAACATATGTTCCTACCTTAATATAAGCCAATGTTCCTTTGTATAAATGCTCAATTAGATTTACAAATGCATCTGAGAAGTTTGTGCACTTCAGTAAGGTAAACAGACAGTCCCAACTTACTGAATCAAATGCTGAACTTATATCAAGACTAATAAGTGTTAAATCTTTCTTTTTCCTATTTGCAAAATCAATGTTAAAGTTCTTCTTATATTATCAAAAGTATTTCTATTTACAATGAAGCCTGTCTGATCTATATCTATAATGCCGGGAATGATTGTCTTCAATCTATCAGCAAAAATACTCATAAACATTTTATAATCAACATTAAGGAATGAGATGGGCCGATATGAAGTACATCTAGTTGGATCTTTATTAGGTTTTAAAATTGGCGAAATAAATGTATATTGCCAAGATGGGGGGGTTATTAACTCAGTTTGGGTCAAAATAAAAACCTTATGTATTAATGAATATGTACTTTTAGAAAGGATTTTATATATCTCTGGTATAATACCATCATTACCCGGTGCTTTGTTTGATTTAAGCTTATTTATTTGTGTAATAACCTCTGTATATGAAATACTTTTGTCCAATAGTTTAATCTGTTGTTTATTAAGCTTTTTATTCATGTTTGTGGTTATAAACTCCTTTATTTTATCTTTAGGTTCCATGTTAATGTTATTATTGTTAATATTGTGAAAGTGATTTCTAAATTCATCTAGTATTTCTGGTAGACTAGAAACATTCTTCTTTTTCCTTAGATAAAAGATTTATTTGATATGGTTTTGTTTATTCAACCTTTTTGTTTTATTTTTAAGTCTATGTAAGTATTTGGGGCTTATTGAGTAAGGCAAAAACTTGTATTTCTCTAGAGTTATTTTAACTTTATGAGTTAAAATTTCTTTGTATTTCTCATTTAGTTTGTTTATTTCTTCAATGACTTTCTTATCCATAATATTTTCTTAATTATTATGTTTATAAGAGTCTAATTTACTTCGAATATCTAACAATTCCTTATCCCAAGATTTCCTTTTATTATTATACCATATTATACTTTGTCCATATAGATATGATTTTAAGGCATCCCAAACATAGACAATGGAGACTTCAGGAGTATAATTTATGTCTAGAAAATGTTGTACTTCTGAAAGTATATATTCTTTATAGTCTTTTAGTTGAGTTAAGTATGCTGGTATCCTTTTGATCTGAACATTATGAGTATTTTTTATCATGAATTCAAAAACAATTGAATTATGATCAGATATAGGACATGAAATGATTTTGGAATTAATTAAATCTGTTACCATCCGGTTAGAAATAAAGACCCTATCTATTTTTGAATAAGTTTTGTATCTGTTAGAAAAAAAGGTGTATGGTAATGATTTTGAATCTATCTGATTATTAATATCATTCAAATGATAAGAATTAGCAAAATCATTTAAATGTTTTGCATTAGATGTAATTCTTCTTTTTCCTATAGTGGTAGTATCACTTTCATGTAGTATACAATTAAAGTCACCAGCTAAAATAATATCTCCTATAGAGAATGATATGATCTTATCAAGATGATGTTTCACTGTATTAATACCAATTCCAGGTATCTAATATACATTAATTAAAGTGTAAGTCTTCCCATTAATTTGTATTGTAACCATACAAAACATTCCTTTGTCATCCTGATAAGACTTAATGGTTTTAGGAATGGGCATACTTTTATTCCATAAAATAGCCACTCCTCTTTTTTCTGAGTGTGCTCTGAACTAACCAATACTGCATATTTGTTTGTGGCTAGTTTATCAATATCTTTTTCAAGAGATGGGTTTCTTGCAGGAAGACTAAGTTGGCCTTATGTAAATTAATGTATCTTATTAGGCTTGCCCTTTTACACGGATTATTCAATCCATTAATGTTTAAAGAAATTCCTTTTAAAGATGTCATTTAGCATTTTTAAAACTTAAGAATCTTATGATCAAAATAACAAATAACAAGATAAGTAATGTTACATCTCCTCCTTTAGGTGTACCTTTAAATATAGCTGTATTTATTGAATCTCTTATGGGATTTTGTATAGGATTCAATTTTGTTTGTAGTGACAATGAGTGTACAAAATATATTGTGGATGTCAAAACTATATACATATAACAATGAACAAGTGAAAATAATGTAAGGATTAAACCTTGCATCCAGCCTGGAGTTAAAAACTCCAACTTAGAGTAGTATTTACCACTCAAGTTAACCCCTACCCTAAGCAGCAGTACCTCAGCTACCACCTTATCAATTTAATACTGGTTATATTTAACTTAAATTAACAGCTTTCAATTCAATTATCTAGCAAGACAAGACTACACATTTGATAAAACAGCATCATATAAACTAAAATAAACTTTTTTAAAAAACTATTCATACTACTATCTACATCTATGTAATATAATACACTTGTATTCAAATAGCATTCAAATAAACTTGATATTAGGAACCAAGAGGAGAGAGAGAAATAAAAGACGTGAAAGAGGGAGAGAGTGAAAGAAAGAGAGAAAAAAAAAAAAGGAAGGCATATTTACATATTAATTTATTCAAAGTATGTAAAAATAAGTTCTAACATTCATTTAAATCAAAAACTTTGGCTAATATGGTTCAGACATTACATATATTAAGATGCATCTATTTTCTGTCATGTAAATGCAGTCAACAGCTTCCAAAAAAAAAAAACCTTGAATTGCTTGTATGTGAGCATTTTACTCATACTCATTGTCAGTAGAATAAAATACTATATTTATAGAAATTGTTATAAATCATACTGCATAGTTATGCAAATTCTCAGAAACACTTGCATTATTGTAAAAAAAAAATCTGTATTTTGTATGTCTATACTACTGCTTTAAAATATATCACATGACAATTTCTTCCAGTATAGAGTTATAAAGTTATTTATGCTTGTCAATCAGATGAATTAAATGAGTTATAGTAATGTATATGTTTGGAACATAAGTTTCTAACACAGATTAGTATGCTGCAGTCAAGTAGATTTTCAAAAACACTTGAATAAATGTTTCATTTTCTATGCCTTCTAAAATAAGACATTTACTTACTACAAGAAACTGCATCATTTAAAATCATTATAACTGACATATTTTATGAATTATAACATAGATATTTAAGTAATTATATAAAATAACTCACATTTAAATGTCAAAGAGTTCATTTTCCTTCACATAGTTGCATTTGCATCAGTTCTACTTCCTGGTAGAGTGTTCTTCCTGAATCTGTGATGTGTCAGTGTGATATCTGGGTCAAAGGTCAGATTGACTGCTTTCAGCTTCTCTGTGAGAATTCTGAGAGTTGAAGCTTTTGAAACAGCTCATGGACACTGTTCATGAGGTAGCCCACATCCCAGATTGTCTCCCTTAACATTTTGGCGGAAACTTGTTAAAAACTAGTGACAAACATTCATTTAGCAGTGTAAATGCATCTAAACATGACAAAACCTTCGCGATGTATTTTACAGGTTATTACAGACTCTATGTAAGTGAAATTAAGCCCAAAGTTATTAATAAGTAATAAAACTCAATATTTTTGTCCCAACTCAATTTTTATGCAAATCTTATTATTTACTGTGTCTATATGATCAAAAGCATTTCTATATATTAATATGAGAAAAAAAATAAAGAGAAAGAATAAAGAAAAGAAAAGAGAGTAGAAAATAAAAGAGTGTAAAGCAGAAATAAAAAAAATGAAAGAGAAAGTTATAAGAAGTATATACAATGGAATATTACTTACTGTTTATATTAATAGAGTCAAAAATAAAACATATTATTTACTATTATTTAGTTCTAATTATTATTAGTTAAAGCATGACAGATTATTTACAAACAAGCATAAGCAGTATAATCAAGAAAGTATAATTAGGAATAGCATTTGAAGAACATATAAACTTTTTACAAGGAATAAATATGTTATTATTCCATTTATCATATTTTCATTACTATTCTCTCCCTGCCCTCCCCCACCCTTTACCCACTACATAATCTAAATAGAATGTCATTGTTTAAACAAAGAAAAGAAGAAAAGGAGGGAAAAAAAGAAAAAAAATGTATCAAATTACTGACCTTACTTCTCTTTTTCAGAAAGAGAAACAAATTGAATAATAGCTTGTTGTTAGTTCCTCAGATATTTTGACTGGTTATGAAACAAAACATTTCTTTGCACACAGAAAATAACTTTGATTAAATCTTTTTCAGAACATTTGTGGCTTTCTGGAAATGCAGGAACTATATTTAAAAAGATTAATAATGAAGTAAAATGATGAGAGAAAAAAAACAAACATAGAACAAATCATTTGTTCTTTAGTCTCTTCTTCTTCTCTGAAGTCTTCCACGAAGTTTCAGTTGCCAGTCTCTTTAATGAAGGACTAGCCCATTCCATTTCCTCTATTTTATCCAAAATCTTATTTTTTGATAAACAGTAAAGCAGAGTCTAAGTCATCAAAAATTTTAGGACCATCAGGAAGGAAGATTTTTAGCTTGGCAGGAAACAGAAGGTATGTTTTAAACTGTGCTTTTTTAAGTTCCCTTATTAGTGGCAGAAAAACTTTTCTTTTAGCTATTACCAAGGAAGAATAGTCATTGTCAAAACGCACAGTTGTCTCATTAAACTTAACAGGAGCTTTAGCCCAAGCAGATTTAAGAACCATCTCTTTATCAAAAGATGATAGAAATCTAACTATAACTGATCTAGGATAGTTTTGTTAGAGTTAGTATTAGCTATAGATCTATGTGCTCTTTCGATACCAAAAGAGAATGCTTCTGGTAAGTCTAAAGTTTTAGGGAGCCATGTTGTTAAAAAAGACGTAATATTGTTACCTTCAATATTTTCTGGCAGTCCAAAAATCCTAATGTTATTGCACCTAGATCTATTTTCCAAGTCATCCAGCTTTGTTTGTAAATGTGTATTTTGTTTCAGCAGAAACTCAATGTTGATTTCCTCTTCTTGGATTCTATTTTCCATGTCATTCACAGCTTCTTCTATGCCTGTCATCTGGATCTTCTGTTGTTGCAGGTCTATATGTAACAAGTCTATTTGTTTTGTAGTTTTTTTCTATGAAGGTATCAATTTTAGTATCCATTTTATCCATCTTAGCAGTAAGTTGCTGGATTATAGTTATCAGAGACTGAAGTTCTTTCTTGATGCTGGAGTCTTGAGAATTTGTCTTACTGGAACTCATTTCAGACTGATAAACTGACAGGAAAATTTCCAATGTGATTTCTGACAGGAATATTGTTAAAATTTCCTTTCTTTTTTAGATATAGTTCAAGAACTATATAAAACAAACATATTTAGAAAGAAAATTAATTCAAAAATTAATTTTTTAAGTAATTAATTCCTGTCAGTGTAATGAAATTGGTGGAGCTGAAGAAATCTGCTGCTATCCTGTGTTCATCCTTGGCCATGCCCCGTGACAGGGATTGTCTTGTTTGTATACATGCAGAATTTCTGAAGACTGCATCTGAGAGGTATTTGATGCTTGGTTCATAGGTTCATAGGTTCATAGGTTCATACTAGGCTATCTGCCCGAGGGCATTTATAAGCCTAGCCCATAGTTTTGTGGCTTACGCCACCCCTTTAGTTTGGAGAAACTATGCCCATTATTTTGCTGTGCCTCTGTCGAGCAGTGACACTGAGGTAACCCCTGGGGTGTATCTGCGATCTCCCATCCATTGGTCAAGATTCCTCTTGAACAAGGCCAGCGAGGTGCTCTGCCTCACATAAACCGGGATTTTGTTCCACAGCATAGGGAGTCTTTGGGTGATGAATCTATCCCTCCAGCACGTCCTATTAATAACCGTGTCGAGGTTTAAGTCTCCCACCCTTGTGGCTCTGAGGGATCTAGATTTTTGAGATGAAGCATGTTCATCAAATCTGGGTTTGACATGGCCTTGTATGTCAGGCATAGGTCACCTCTGAGCAAGCGGTAAGCAACTGAATATAACTGGAGTTCTTTCAGTCGGGCAGCATAAGACAGATTTTTGAGACCCTTTATCCTTTTGGTGAGGAACTTTTGTGGCCTCTCCAGCTACTGCAAGTGTCGGGTCAGATACATTCCGAATGGGGCATTGTACTCGATCATTGGTCTGATGAGTGATGAGTATAGGAGACTATGACTTCCCTTGATCTAGATGTGAATCCCTTCATGATAAGGTGGGCAATGTAGAAGGTCTTCCTAACTAATTTAGCAATATGAGTGTCGAATGAAAGGCTACTGTCAACCTGGGTTCCCAGGTCCCTAATAACTTCTTCTGTGTTCAGGGTATTGCCACCTATATGGTAGCTAGGGGTAACCTTATTTTCCCGAAGGGTATGACTATGCATTTCTTGGCATTTAACTTTAGGCCATGGCTCTGGCACCAGTTATCCGTTTCTGTGAGACCCTTCTGAAGGATATCTGTGTTGGATGTGTTTTCAACTACGGCCCAGTTTGCAGTCATCTGCAAACTTTGTCAGCCATAACCCTCCTGTGTTTGCTTGTACTTCAGAAAAGTAGATGCCAAACAAGAGTGGGCCCAGGACTGAGCCCTGTGGGACACCACTTGTGACAGGCTTTGAGTCTGACATGGCGCCAGCAACTCTAACCCTGTGGGTTCTGTCACTCAGCCAGTTTGCAACCCATCTTGTAATGTATGGGTTTACATTTAAGTTGATGAGTTTTTCAGTGATACCCGAGTGAGGTATTGTATCAAAAGCCTTCGCCAGGTCTAGGTAGGCTGTATGGACTGCCTTTCCCTCGTCAATGGCCTTGGTGACTGTTTTGAAAAAGTCAACCAAGTTTAAAAGACATGATCTGCCTTTGACAAAGCCAAACTGGGTTGGATCCAAAGTCTGCAAGTTCCCTATGTCTTTATTTATGAGATCCATTATGATCCTCTCCATGGCTTTGCAGATAAGGCTTGTCAAGCTAATGGGACGGTAATTTCCAGGGTCGATGGAGGCACCGCCTTTGTGGAGTGGGACCACAGTCGCTGTGCGCCACTCCCTGGGTATGTATCCGGAGGTGAGACTAAGATTAAACAGCTGTCCTAACTGTGGGTTTAATTCCTCGTTGAGTTCATGGAGCACACAGCCGGGGACACCATCAGGTCCCATGGATGCTGTGTTCTTTGCCTTGGAGAGAGCAGTTCTCACCTGGGCGTTAGAGATGTTTGGGGGGCTACAATCATTTGGTATAGATATCTCTCCTTTAGGGGGGGAGGGGTGGAGAAGTTTGCACTGAACCTGTCAGCCAGTATGTTGGCAATGTCTGTAGGATCAGTAATTTTCACATCATTTTGAACTAATTCTGAGCATATCTGGGAGTTTCCCAGTACGTTAAATGTGATTACCTTTGCATGTGTGTGTCTATGTGTGTGGTTCTTTTCAGCAGCAGTAAGTGGTGTGTGAGTGGCAGATAACCTTTTTGCTTTTTGTGTCTGTATGTGTGAGTCTGGCCTCCAGTGTCAATGTGTACCTACATCTATCACATACTGTATGTGTGTGTTTGAGAGTTAAGTGGTTGTCAGTGTACACTTGGCAATTGTTATATTGCCTCAGAATGCCCATGCCTACCAAGCTGGATGCAGAGATAGCATGAAAGTGCCCATCCATAGTTGGAGGTCTTAATTTGTATTTTAAAGGATGGGAGTGGAGAGTGTGTGTGTGTGTAACTGGATTAGGGAAGGGTGCTTACTGGGTGTAATCTGCAGCTAACCTAACCAGCAATGCTACCCAGCACTAAGCCAGATTCTCTCTGAACAGCATTAGTCCTGGATGTAAAACATTAAATGTTTCAACAAAGTGATAGGAAACTGTTGAAAGTGTTGCTTACTAAAGATGTGCAGAGTAAATTGCTGAAAGTTTGCTTACCAAAGGGTATACATGGCATAGTCTCTGAAAGGTTACTTACCAAAAATATGCATAGTGAGTGGACTCAGCTGCTTATAGAAGTGTTTTCAGAAAAAAATGTTCTTGCAGTATTAAGTATTTGCTCAGAAATACCTGAGAAATTACTTCTGAAGCTGGTAATGTGTATAATGTGTACTGTGTTAAATAGTCAAATAGCAAAAGAAAAAAAAAATAGTATACTGCACCGTACTGAAAAGTTTTGAAGTTTTTAATTCCCTGTGAGTACAGATGAACTATCTAAAACAAAGTATTGCTAATAAATGCAAAGTATAGAAGAAAGGTGTGCACACAAAAAAACTGAATCAGTTACTGATTTAAACGTTTTGGCAGTACAAAGATTGTGTTCAGAAAAACAATGATTTATGAAAGAAAACTGTTATACTGTCTTTCTGAAAAATAAGCCAGATAATTTAAAGGATGTCTAGTTGATTGCTCTGAGAATGGGTTTTCACTGGGTTTATGACAAAAAGAAGCTGGATAATGTTCTTAAGGAAATGATAACTATGCTGCATGTTTTTAACTGTAGTCTAAATGTGATGTATAAAGTGCTACTGAAGCTATAGGTGCAGTGATATGGTGTTTCTCAAACAGTTAAAGTACAGATGCATAACAGTAAACTTAGTAACATTTCTGCATTTAGTTGTTTTCTCTTGACTTTGAATGAAATTCTATAGGAGAAGTTTCACAGTACATGAATTAATTTTCTGATGAGAAAAAGTAACCAAGCTGTGGAATACATCTGAATTTTATTTATTTATTATTTTATTTATTGTACATTTGGTTACCGGGAAAGTCTGACTGTACATGGGTCCTTTTTCAGCAGAGACCCAAGGAGAAAAGCTCCACAAATAACATTTATGCACACAATAATAGTCTTCAATTTGAGTTCACACAGTACAGTACAGTGTTAGAGTAGAGGGATGAGCCAGCTATATTATTATCTTTGGTTACTTTGAGGAGAAGTTTGTGAATGAAGCTACGGTTTCTAGTACAGGAGTATGGAATTATCATATTTTTTTCAGGATGATATAGAATTTTTTGTACCAGGGTAAGTTGATTATATAGAAGTAAGTGAGGAAGTTCAAGCCAATTGAGGTCTGAGACGTAGACAGTGGTTTGATCTGTAAGAACTGTTGGTGGTGAATTTGGCTATTTTGTTATAACAGGCTTCTAGCTTGGTTAAGTCTGATTTTCTAACAGTGATGAGGACTGGAGAGGCATATAGTAATGTAGAGATGAGATGTATGTGTGCAATAGTGGCCCTAGTAGTGTTTGTTAAGAACATTTTGTTTCTATATAGAGTACCTAGTTTCTTATAGACTTTCTTTATGGTGAGAGAGATATGGATATTGAATTTCATATTATAGTCAATCACAGCCCCTAGAAGCTTTGTGTGAGTAAAAGGAGATATGGTAGTTTTGTCACTTGATATGATGTTAAATGAAAGGTCAAGATTGGTATGTTGTGTTGGTTGGAAGAGGATAAGTTTTGTTTTGTTTGGGTTGAGTATTAGCTGGTGGTCAGTGAGTCAGGATTCAACATAGAGAAAGTAAGCTTGAGTTTGCTGGTGTAGTTCCTGGGGGAAAGAGGAGGCACAGACTAATGTGGAGTCCTCTGTGTACTGCATGACTGAAGAGTGGGGAGTAGAGGTGTAAAGGTTTTTGGTGAGTATAGTAAACAATAGAGGTCCAAGAGTGGAGCTATAGTGGAACCTCTATTGTTACTGGGAGCAGAGGTGATAGCTCCTGGTACAATTTAAGTGCCTGCGGTCTCCCTGTAAGTTTATTATGAAATTATGCAATACTGGATTGACTAAACTTTAGTTCTGACAGAGCTTTTATAAACTTATTATGATTAACTATATCAAAAGCCTTGGAAAGGTCTAGGAAGATGGCTGAAATGTATTTACCATAATTTCTATGCCCATGAACTATGTGAGTTAATGACATGAGAGCAGTGGTTGTGCTATGGTGAGGTCTGAATCCATGTTGGGTGTTAGTGAGCAGTTTTTGTGTGTTGAGGTATTCCATAATTTGTATGTGAATACACCTTTCCAGTATTTTTGAGAGAAGAGACAGTATAGCTATGGGGTGGTAATTTGTTAGTTCTTTTGAGTTTCCCCCTGTATGGAGGGGAACAATATGGGAGACCTTCAAGAGGTCAGGGACTGGTTCTTTAGTGATGGAGTGGTTGATAAAGATGGTTACTAGATATGCTATTACATCAGTGACAATTTTTAAAAATTCAGCTGGGAGTTCATCTGCAGCCAGTGTAGTTGGTTTTAGCTTTTTGAGTAATCTTTTAATCAAGTTGACAGGCAGGTTGAAGGGTAAAGCTGTTTTCATTAGTGAAGTGTTTGTTTTTCATTGGGTTCAGGGGAGCTTTGAGAGTTTCCTAGTGCTGGTATGGATTCAGTAAAATGGGTGGCACTGTTAGTTGAAGTGTCTGTAATAGTAGAGGAAGGAGTCTTAGATTTTCATAGCTGAACAACATTATTAGTAGCTGTCCAAAATTTTCTAGGATTATGCTGATGTTTCATTTGTGTGCTATGATAGTAGTTTATTTTGTCAGTACCGATCATTTTTTTAGTTTTGTTTCTGAGTTCTAGGTATGTTTGATTTGAGTTTATTGGTTTTGCTTTGTACCAGTTGGGCCAGGCTTCATCTCTTGCATGAAGCAGAGATCTGGTTTCTTTGCTTAACCAGGGTGCATATTTAGATTTCATTCTAATGGTTTTAGGTGGGGCATGGGAGTTTAGTATGTTCAAAAATGTGGGGTTGAAGTACGTAACATCTTCATTAAGGTTGAGTTGTTTGATGGGATTCCAATTACAGGATTTTAGTGCTGAGGTGAAGTTAGATGGGTTGAAATTATTTTTGTTACATATTTGTTGGAAGGTGGTACTTTTTTCTTGAGTTGGGCGGTGGCTAATTATATAGGTAGACAAGTGGTCACTCAGGCTGTCAGGTAGGCAACTAGATTGACTTATTTGGTATGGTTTCTTTGAGAGTATCCAGTCTAGGATGGACTGTCTGTTGATTTGTCAGTTCTAGCATGAGATTGGATTAGCTGAGTGAATCCATGGAGGTTGATATGAGTAGTGAGTATAGTTGAGTTACATGGTATCCAATCATTGTTGAAGTCTCTTAGAATAATGGTTTCTTGAGGGAGTGTCTCAGACGCTCAGTGGAGTAAGTTCTCAAGGATGAATATATTATTGTTAGGTGGGAAGTAGCATCTAATTATACTGATAATTTTTCTAGTGTTAATTTTGCATCTATATTATCATATCGAAGTTTCAGAATATCAAATCTGATATGGTCGACACCATATGATCGAATTCTGAAACATCAAAAGATAAAAAAAAAATGCCTAAAAACAAAAATAAATAAAAACTTACCTTAGTAAGAGTTTAGAGCGTGAGGCTGTGAGAGAAGAGCAGTTGTAGCTTTGTTGTTTGGGCTAGAGAAGTTTGTGTGACTACAGTTGTAGGAGTTAAGGTGACTATAGCTAACTATTAAGAACAAGTGTTTGAGTACTCTAGGTTATGGAGAAGAATCTATAGCTAGTTTTTTGTTAAGCAGTTAATTTATAGCTTGTTAGTTTAGATAGTGGTTTGCGAAGGGTTTAGAGTTGAGATGAGGCTTGGGTGAGGGAGTTTGTAATGCTTAATTGAGAGAATATAGTGATTGGACAATGTAGAGTGGTTGGAGGGGGTGTGTAGGAATGGGGGGAGTGGAGTGAGCCCGAGTGCAGGAAAGGGTGAACGGAGTGGGCTGGCCCTGGCTTAAAGAAGAGTTGGTTGTTAGTTGTTGGAAAGAAGGAAATCGAGTGAGGCCTTTGAAATGAACAAGAAAATTTTGAATTTTGAGTGTAAAGCTCATAGCTTTATAATGTTCAGAGTGAAAAGTTAACAAATTCTTGAAATAAAATTAGGGTATGATGTGCTACAACAGTGAAAAATACTGCTTGTGTTAACCAGGCATTTCTTGCATTTTCAACGTGTTCCTTGATTAAAGCAAATACATTTCACTGCTAATGCTTTCTGTAGAGAAATGCCTTTCTTTTGAAATACATTGTTTTGGTAAAAACTGCTGAAAACTGTGTGTGTGTGTGTGTGTGTGTGTGTGTGTGTGTGTGTGTGTGTGTGTGTGTGTGCGTGCGTGTGCGCCTGTGTGCATGTGTGCGTGTGTGTTGTGTGTGCGTGTATGTGTGTGTGTGTGTGTGTGTATGTGTGTGTGTGTGTGTATGTGTGTGTGTGCATGTGTGTGTGTGTGTGTGTGTGTGTGTGTGTGTGTGTGTGTGTGTGTGTGTGTATGTGTGTGTGTGTCTTTTTGAGAAGTAAAAGAAATATGCAATGTATAAAATGTAATGACAAATGGTGGAAGTGCATACAGCACTGCTTGTATCAATTATAATGTTATAAAACACTGAATCTTACCAAGAGCTGTCATTGACAAAGTACATAATTTTATACAGCATTAAATTGTGTAATGTGCTGTCTAACCAGTAGAGAAAAAAGTATATACAGCACTAACTTGTATTAGCTACTGCCCAAACAGTAGTTGGAAACCTGTGACAAAGTGTATGAGACAAGTAAGTAAAAAGTAAGTCTTATTGAGTAGTGAATCATTGATAATACAGAAATGGTATGCAGGTGGTGGAGCCTAGATGGCCAACTGAGAACAGTGAATTTTGAGAGCTCAATAAACTAGTATAATAATATAGGAAAATTTTATTATTTTCAAGTTTAAAACGTCAGAAATCTATAGATAAACTACTAAACTACATAAAAATAAATTTTGGTGGAGATATACAAAAATTTTCCTGTCAAGTAACTTGGACATATATTGAGTCACTGAATATGAAAAACTAAAGGAATTCTCATCCAGATGCCACCTTGAAAAAAGAACTGCAATTGATGACATCTACCTTACAGGAACTATCTTTGAAGATGGATGGTTTTAAAAATGACTTAGAAAACTTCAAATTAAATTCTCAAAAACAGACTGATACTCTTAAGGAACTATTACAAAAATAACAGCTATAGAGTCTTCTCTAAAAGACATTGAAGGAGACTCAGAGAGGAAGAATTCCAAAAAGAATTTCTGCTTAAACAGAATATATGGCTGCTTATCAAAATAGATCACTTAGAAAACAGAGAAAGGAGAAACAAGCCTGAAAACACTAAAGGAGAAGACATTATTTCATTCTGAACAACCTGGTTACTTGAATTTTTAGACTTGAAAGAGGGACTTTCATTTGGAATTGAAAAGATGCATAGAGCACTGAGGGAACCTGCTTCTAACTCAACAAGTACTCCACCTAGATCCAGTCATAAAATGTCTTTCATTTCTGGACAAGGAACTAATATTAAAATCTGCTTGGAGAAAATCACCCTTAAAATACGATCAAAGCCTGATAAGGTTTGACAATGATTATTTTTCCAGAATATTAGAACAAAGGAAAAAGTCTGGCCAATAATAAAACTGTTGAAACAAAACAACATTAAAGCACAGCTGGCCTTTCCAGCCAAGATAAAAATACTTTTTGCCAATGAGATGAGAACCTTTACTGACTTAGAAGAAGCTACTATATTCATCAAAAACAACAACGTAGTGTCTATCCCAGAAGAAATACAATGGATGGTCCCTACTTTTAAAAGAATAAAAGAAACAAATCCTTGCACTGATGCTAGAAAGAAGAAACAAAACACTGATTCCAAGATAGCTGTCCCAAAAAAATAACTCTTACAAGTACATCTTTCAAAGTATCAAATGATACGCTACATCACTTCTCATCTGTTTTTATTTAAAAAAAGGAGGGTTTCTTAAACAACTGAGAAACAATAATGATTTATTCAGAATGTTCAAAGACTCCAATAATTCTTCACAAACAAAGGTAGGTCAAGATGGGCTACCATTTGCATTATATATAAGCCAAACAAAGCAACATATAATACAAACATAGACATTTCTATTCCCCTTCTTGAACTCAATGAATACTTATCTTGTTCATTTTCCATTGATTTTACTTATAATAATTTCAGTAATTAATTAACTAATTCAACAAGGTATCATTCATCAGAGTTCAGACTCAAATGTAACATATCAACATCATATATAATAGCAGTAACAGCAGAGTGTTTTGAAAAAAAATGCTGTCATGGAGACTAATGCCTTCTTCAGTTAAAGTATGATTTAGAAATGTCATGTATATCCTGATTAAATAATAGTAGCAAGCTCTTAGTACAAATGTCATAATTATTCTGTCTAAATATAGTTAATATCAATTATGGCAGATTTCACAGCTACAAGTGCTGTTTGATCAATCCTGATAAGGTGTGCGTGGATGTAGCTGTGTCTGGTAGCTAGTACGAATGTCATTATTATTCTGTCTAAACATAGTTAATATCATTTATGGCAGGTATCATAGCTTCGAGTGCTGTTTGATCAATCCTGATATGGTGTGCGTGAATGCAGCCATGTCTGGAAGCTAGTATAAATGGCATTATTATTCTGTCTAAATATAGCCAATATCAGTTATGGCAGGTATTATAGCTTCGAGTGCTGCTTGATTAAGCCTGACATAGTGTATGTGGATGCAGCTGTGTCTGGCAGCTGTTGTATGTTGCTGTTTTCATCTCTGGGAAACTGTAGGCTGCGGCTTGTGGTCCAGGTTTACTGATGCTTGTGTATTAGGAAGAGACGTTTGGTGTTTTAGCCTGGATCCAGGTGAAGAGGGTGGATAAAAGCATGATTTGGGATATTTTGGCTGAGAATAGTTTGTTTATACATCTGATGAGTGAGAGGTGGGAAGGCTGGAAGAATGTGTTATCTCTTGTTGTGGTGGCTTGTTGGGAGGTTTTTTTTTTTTTTTTTTTTTATCTGTTTGTTCTCTGTTCTTTTCCTTACTGCTGTTTCACTGAAAGGAAGAGAATTTAGGCTTGAAGTTGCAGGGAAGTGAAGCTTTGCTTCAGGTGTATCCCCAGCCTCTTGTATGCAGTACACAGACACACTAACAGAAACAGATGCTCCCAGGTTGCTATGGTGATGGAGACAGAGTGACGATAATGCTTAATGGCTCTGACAAACCTCCGAGATGATTCTTGGCAATGAAATTTTTGGTTTTAAAAAAAAAAAATATATATATATATATATATATATATATATATATATATATATAAAATAAAAGGGCTGTTTTAAACCACATATACACATATTGATGGTCTCCCAACACTTCATTTAGCTCATTAAGTTGATTCTTGATAGAAAAAAAAATAAGTGCAATTTTACATTTAAAATATATTTTGGTCCAGACACATTAAGGACTTACATAAGAGTGGAAGTCTGAGTTATTGTGAAAGACTAAGAGCACTTGGTCTTGTGCAGTTTCCTTTGCAGTGGTCTGGGAGGTGAGCTTGCTCAGACGTGTTGGGCATATAGGGATAGCTGATTATAGGGGTGTTTGGGGTTGCTGGGAAGTGCTAGAGAGTCATCAGATTTCCTTCATGGAAATATCTGTGGGAATGGAAGGTGTGTTGAGTGGTTCACTGGCAGAGTGGCCACTGGATGGAACAGGCTGGTAAAATGAAACAGGACAAATATTGGCTTGGATATTTTAAGAACAGCCTGGAAACACACCACATGAACTATTGAATGGTATTCTGGCAAACCTGGATGTGCATTGTTACCTGTGCTTGAGTTACTGATGTGTGTATGTAAGGATGGAAGTATGCTTACAACAAATAAGAAACTAGAAGGGTCTCATAATTTAAAGTCTATGGACTGTATACACATGCTTGGAAGGAGCTAACAATAAGAATAAGCATTACAGCTTGTGGTCTCTCAAATAACTAAGCAACAGCCAAAAAAAAAAAAAACACACAATAGTTATGTAATGTATGATTTTAGTAAATCTTGACATAAAATATATAATAGTCATATAACACGAAACAGTCTGCTGAATTTAGATATTAAAGACAGGATTTAATAACATGGGCTTTTGTATAATAACACTACTGTCTTAACTTGTCATAAATGACATACACTACATTGAACATCAAGGGGAAGCATGATTATTTTCTTATACAAGTACATATGCATAACAAGTCATGTAACTGCTTTAACTTGAATTGTAGATTTTGTAACCCATCTTGACCATATATAAGACTTAAGCGGTTACCGGTTACCAAGGTAACTAATGTTTTATACATGACATCAAACTGACAAAGTTGCTTAAGAGAAACAATAGAAGCCTGAACTTGAAATGTCACAGAATGTAACAATCATATTCTGAACAAATAGTATTAAATTGACAATACACGCTCAGTTTAATAAATGGGCTTGTGTATAATAACACTACTGTTTTAACTTGTCATAAATGACATACACTATATTAAACATCAAGGGGAAGCATGATGATTTTCTAATATAAGTAAACGTGCATAACAAGTCATATAATTGCTTTTACTTGAATTGTGGTTTTGTAACCCATCCTGACCATACATAATACTTAAGCTGTTACCGAGTTAACTAATGTTTTATACATAACATCAAACTGACAAAGTTGTTCAAGGGAAACAATAGAAGCTTGAACTAGGAATGTCACATTCTGAACAAATAGTATTAAATTGACAATAATCTCTCAGTTTAACCTTTGCTGATTATACAAAATAGAATGTTGTTATTTAAATCTAAAAACTTTCAGTATATGCCATAAAATGACAATTTATGAATATGGAAAAGGAACTTCTAATCATTAATTACAATAAGTGAATTTGTGTTATTAATCTATAATTTCACTCATTTTATAATAAGAAATGACAGATATGAAAATCCTTATGTGTAGGAAATGGGGAAAGATGGATGCACGGATAATTAAAATGCACTAACTTTCATCAATGTTCACATGAAACAAACTTGATGCTTTAAGTGATTACTTAAATGCTGGCAAAGAATGAAATATAACTTCTGATTTATCCAGTAAAATACACTGTATTATAAACATTAGGTATAAATATTATTACCATCTATTTATATTAAGTAATACGTTTTGAAAGACTTCATCAATAAGGGAGAATATGTTAAATAATTGTGTGCTATAATCTTTTACTGAGGTTTTACATATGATGCATCCTACTTTACTATGATTAAATTGCTTGTCATCTATCTTTCATGTAAATATTAATTGCTTATACAATAAGTAGACATTTATATTGTATTATAATTCTGTCTAATCTACAATAGTACTATATCTGTTCAAAATAATATAAATATTGCTTATTCCTATTACAAATATTCTCCATATGATAATTCAATTTATGGAGCTCAGGTGTTCTGAATTGTCAAGGTGTGAATGATAATCTGATGGACTTAAGTTTATCCATCAGATTAGGAATGATTTTCATTCCATGGCTAGTGCGGATCTTAGTTTTGTTACCATTTAGTAATTTAAATTTGTTATTTCACAAAAACATTTTTAGTATGCCTGACCAAAACATTACTTTATTGGTAAACAGAGTATAAAACTGATAATTTCCTTTAAAAGCTCAAACATATACTTTATAGTTATCAGAGGAAAATGTTTAATAGTTACATGAAGAATATGAATGGCCAAAGTATGTGCTTAAGGAAATTGAGTATGTGACAATCTGCATGCATTAAGATGGACTTTGTACTGCGAACTCTGAGTAAACTGTGAAGAGTGGAAAAGTACTGAAAAACAGGAGCCTGCTTGAAAGCAGCAAATGTGCCTTATATGGAAGTGTATCCGATTTTCTTTCTATGCCTAGAGATGTAGTAATGTGAACTGTTTTAAGCCTACGGGTAAACCACTGACTGTTTAATTCTCTTTTGTATCAATTTAATTGGTCTAGTTTATATTTCTGTACTGTCAGCAGTATCACCAGCATATAAGCTTATACATTCCTTTGTTCGGGGAGTCTTTCTGGTACTTTCCATGAGGCTCCCACACATGTGTAATAAATACCACTGAAAGAGAAGAAGAAGTGTCTTGACTTCATTTAAGGTAAAATGTTAAATGCAACAATTGGTGCCGTTTACTGGGATCTGAAGTGACAACAGCTGCGGCAGTTGGGGGTTGAATGAAATACTGCTAGTGAAAGGGCCCATGACAGAATTTTCTGTTCTGGCAGTGTTTCTTTCATTTCCTGTACTTGCCTGCTTTAAAATTTGGTATTGATAATTTTATAGAAATGTAATAATTCCTCTCATTCAGTTGTTTTAAGGTAAGTGGCATGCATTTCTTTTCTGCTATTGATTGCACAGTATGAGAGTGGGTTAAAACGAAAAACTGGTGACATAAGAGTGAAAGGAGATACGAGAGTGGGGAAAACGACATTTACAAAACGTCACAGCTAAATCTGTAAAATACAGTATAGCGTTTTGTGTGAAAATGGGAGTGAGCGTGGGAACCATAAAAGAGCAAGAAAGAGGTACAGCAGCTGGTTATATGTATTTTCATGTTTCCTGGGACAGTTGTATGTTTATAAGTCAGTGGGTCGCCCTCACTGAGGGTGATGGTAAACTCGCCTTTCAGAAAATGGCAGTTTTAATAAAAATATTTTGCTTAATCTCCAAGGAAAGTTAAGGAAAAAAGGGAGAAGAACAAAAGGGTTGTGCTGGGCAGCATTTAATGATTGGATGACAGAAGCGAAAGAAAGAGAAATGGATTTTGTTATTAGCAGTCTAAAAGATAATCAGCAGAAATTAAAAGAGCAATTGAGGGAATTACAACACACTGCTAGTAATTTAGATGTAGTAAATGGTAAATGCTTGAAGGACCCACCCTTTAAGGGGCTTTATCCTGTAAAGGAATTAGCTAAATTGCAGATAACTGAATTGTCAGAAGACGATAAAGCCTGGCTCCCCCCACCACCGACTGCACCACTGATTGCACCCCCACAGTATCAGCCCCCCTCACTCAACAAGGAGCCAAAACACAGCAGCCAAATTCCACCACTAAAGATTCCACCCCTAGAGAAAAGAGCAAGCTGCGGACAGTCAGTTTAGTGAATCTGATCCAGAAACGAGCGATAGAAAAAGGGGACCAAGAACTCGCAGTAAGACTCATAAAGAAGCAAAAGCTGTAATGTATTTTAAAGCTAAATCCTATTATAAAGGAAAAGGGAAGCAACATTTACACCGACGAAGGCATTTTTGGCCAGTTCCCCGCTATAATTGACAGTGGGGATGGATATTTTGGGCCAGATAAATTTAATCCAGATTCAGAATCAGAGTCGTCAGATGATGACAGATTGTTACCTTTGAGGGAGGTACCTAACCCAGCCCATGCTAGAAGTGCGCAGGAACCACCGACCATTGTAGTACCAAGGGCGTGGTCGGCGGTTGATTTTCAAGCCATTACCAAATCACTGCCACCTATCCGTAGTAATCCAGCTAAGTTCCAGTGTGTGCTGGCGGGACATATTTGTTTACAAAATCCTACAGTAGAAGAAGTCAGGGCATTTCTTCAGTACACCATACAGGCTGATCTGATGAAACGGAATTGGGACTGTGCTAATGTCCCTACTCTGTTACCAAAACATGATGCACAAGGAGATAATGGGTTTGAAGTGGTCAGACAGTGTATAGTAGATGCTATTACAGTAATAGTTCCACCCACACCCAACTGGTCCAAAATCAAGTCAGTTATTCAAAAAGAAGATGAACCTGTGGATGAGTATTTAAATTGTCTCACTGAAGCCTTTGAGGCTTACTCTGGTTACCCAGAACCCACCGAAGGGCCGGCACAGAGTGGATTGTCGGCTGCCTTCGTAGATGGGTTACGTCCACAAGTAGGGGATAAGCTAAAGGAAGTATGTTGTAACTGGCCTAGTCTTGGATTGCATGAATTAGTCACACAAGTGCAATACCTCTCTGACCACTTAGCACAGGAAAAAAAGGACTTACTGGAAAAATTGGTTAAAGCGCAGATTCAGATGTGTACTGCTTTTGGGCAGCATGGATGGGGAGGACGAGGATGGGGAAGAGGGAGAGGTGGACACCAAGGGGCAGGAAACCAAAATAGACAAAACTGGCAGGAAACACGATCAGCCCCACCCCAAAGCTATAATAATCAGAGTGTTTCAATTGTGGCCAAGTAGGCCAGTGGAGAAATGAATGTCTGTATCTGGCTGAGCAACCTGCCCACCCACTGATACGTCACTTCAGTGAAATTCTAATTGGACCCCATCCAGTCTGCAGCCATCACAATGAAGGTTCCCCTGAACAAAGACAACAGCAGTTGTGCCCTTTCATCCCTGTGGTTCAAGATGGACCACATGTTATGTTACTTGTCAAAAAATAAACCATACCCATTTTTGATTGACACTGGAGCAACAAAATTTATGTTAGCTGGCGAAGCAGCAATAAATGTCCCCCTCTCCAATAACATAACTAGAGGGGTAGGTGCCTCTGGTATTCCTATTGAATATTCTGAAACTGTCCCAGTCCCAGTAACTTTGGGACCTTTACAAGACAATCATGGATTTTTAGTAGGACCCTCAACACCTTTAAATTTACTGGGAAGAGATTTGCTCTGTAAGATGGGAGCAACCATCTTCTGCACAGCTGAAGGAGTATATTTACAAGTGCCTTCAGATAAACAAGATAGTATTTTGGCTACTTTAGATGTAAATGTCACTCTGCAAACAATATGTATGCAGTCTGACCTTGATAAAAATAAGCATCTAAATTCATTACCCTCTCATCTATGGACCACTCATGATAATGATGTTGGGTTTCTAATTTCAGCCACTCCTGTAAAAATAACCTTAAAACCCGGAGCAAAGTTACCTCTGGTACCACAGTACCCTTTAATGGTAGAGGCCACATCTGGTATTGCCCCCATCATTTCTGCCTTGGTACAACAAGGAATTATAGTACCTACAACAAGTCCATATAATACTCCAATTCTACTGGTAAGTAAACCTGATAAACAAGCTTACAGATTTGTGCAAGACTTGCGAGAAGTCAATAAAGCTGTCTTGCCTGTTTTTCCAATCATACCAAACCCAGCTATGATTTTAAGCTGCATCCCACCTACAGCACATTGTTTTACGGTTATAGATATCTCATCAGCTTTCTTCTCTATCCCAGTACATTCAGATAGTCAGTATTTGTTTGCATTCACTTATAAAGGCCAACAGTATACTTGGACCCAACTACCCCAAGGATATGTAGAATCTCCAACCCTATTCTCTACAGAGATGCACTGACAACTGCAGGATTTACAGTTACCACCACATTCAGTATTGGTCCAATATGTAGATGATATTCTTATAGCTTCACAAGATATCAAGTCTTGTACAGAGGACTCACTTCTAGTTTTAAAGTTTTTAGCTGAATGAGGTTTTAAGGTAAATAAATCCAAACTGCAGTTCTGTCAAGAAAAGGTGCAATACCTGGGACACATCATTTCTATGGGTTCACGTCAAATACTTCCAAGTAGAATTACCTCCATTCAGACTGCCCCCCCACCCTGTAACTCAGAGACAACTCAGGGGGTTCCTCGGCCTAGCAGGTTATTGTGGACAGTGGGTGCCCAATTTTTCAGAAATTTCAGCCCCTCTGTTACAGCTTCTAAAAAAGGAGGTCACAGACCCTCTGCCTTGGTCCCCTGAGCATGAAAACACCTTTCAGGCTGTTAAAATGGCACTGATAAACCCACCTGCCCTGGGGCTCCAAGATTATTCTAAACACTTTGTTTTCTTCTGTTGTGAAAGAAATAAAACTGCACTGGGCCTGCTGATGCAAGCACGTACAGGAGGCTATCGACCTATAGCATATTACAGCACTCAGTTAGACCCTGTTGCTTCTGGCTCTCCACCCTTTTTATGAGCGGTGGCAGCTGCTGCTGTCTTAATCGATATGGCAGCACCATTGACTTTAGGACATGATACTATACTAGCAGTACCTCATGCAGAGTAAGCGTTACTCTTAAAAACAAAAACACAGTATCTTTCTAATGCTTGCCTCACTAAATATGAGTTAGGTTTATTAAGTAATCCCGCTGTTCAAATTACAAGTTGCCCACCACTAAACCCTGCTTCATTAATTCCAACTAGTGACGAGGGCGAACCACATGTCTGTGTGCTTGTAGTTAACACTGTTCTTTCCTCCTAGGTTAGATTTGCAAGATGTTCCTTTGCTTATTCCTGATTTAGTTCTTTTTGTAGATGGGTCCTGTTTACGAAATAATCTTGGCGAACTCCAGGCTGCATGGTCAGTCTGCTCGCCATTTGAGGTTTTACAAACTGGACAATTAACACCTGGCACTTCCACACAAGCCGCGGAATTAGTGGCACTTTTGCATGCATGTAAAATGGCCAAAGACAGATCTGTTACTATTTATACTGATTCACGTTATGCCCATGATGTTGTTCATGATTTTGGTACCTTGTGGAAGGAAAGGGGGTTTTTGACATCCTCTGGGGCACCAATTAAAAATTACCTGTATATTGATCACCTCTTACAGGATTTATTATTACCTTCTAAAATTGCTGTTGTCAAGTGTGCAGCTCACCAATCTATTGACTCCCTAGTGGCTAAGGGAAATAACTTGGCTGACTGGGCTGCCAAGCAGGCTGCTCTTTCACATACTGTTCGGGGACAATTTCTGCAGCCTATCTTACAAATGGATACTTTTGACACTACTGTTTTAAAAACTTTACAAAGTGAAGCATCAGAATCAGAAAGAAAAACATGGCTGGCCCACAGTTGTTTCAAATGCTCTGATTCAATTTGGCAACATCCTGATGGTAGATTAATTTGCCCTATATCTATGTTAAATTCTCTTATAAAAGCATATAATTTGTCAGCTCATCTAGGGGTACAAGCATTAATCAAACAAATCCAGAAGGATTGGTTCACCCCAAGACTTTCTGCTTCTGTGCAGCATTTTTTGAGCATGTGCTCCATTTCTTTACAGCATAACAGCTCAAAAGGCATTCTGGCTCCAGCTCAGCTGGTGCCAAAACCAATGGGACCATTTTGTGCTTTACAGTGGGACTTTATTGAACTCCCACCTTGTACTCGTTTTAAATATGTTTTGACTGTTGTTGATATTTTTTCGGGGTGGTTAGAAGGCTATCCATGTTCTAAAAATGATGTTATTTCAGTTGCAAAAAAATTGTATTATGAATTGATACCTCGTTTTGGTGTTCCTTGTCAAATATATTCTGACTGTGGAAGGCATTTTACTGCTAAGTTAGTTGCATCATTGTGTACAATGCTAGGCATTACTTTGAAATTCCATTGTCTGTATAGACCACAGGCATCATGTATTATTGAACGAATGAATCAGACCTTGAAAACTAGACTTGCTAAAGTCACTTCAGAAACAGGCTTAACTTGGGTACAGGGCTTACCACTAGCCTTTCTTTCTATGCGAGCACAACTGCATCCTACTAAGGGTCATTCTCCACATGAAATTCTCATGGGTCACCCTCTGCATATGCCCATGACACCACCACCACCCGTTTCTGAATATGATGCATTTGATAATGATATTCTCTTGTACTGCAAATCTCTTGCTTCCTTCCTACAGTTTCACCACTGACAAGTAGCAGCTGCTTAACATCTTCCAGATCCTTTCCTGTCATCCACCCTACAACCAGGTGATTGGGTTTATGTTAAGTCCTTCTCTCGAAAAACAGCAGTCCAGCCGTGCTGGAAGGGGGCTTTCCTTGTTCTTCTGACAATGTCATCTGCTGTGCGACTGCAAGGATCTCCAACCTGGATACACATTTCACACGTCAAAAAAGTTGTGCAGTTTGAAGACCAACAGCCTTTATCTTTCTCAATTCCAGATTCTCCTCTCATTGCTACTCGTACTAGAAGTAGAACTGTTCCAGTACCTGATGATGCCTAACATTTACCCTTTTGGAAAACTCCAAGCTTCTGACACTACGCAGACTCAACAACCATTTCCACAAAAATATTGGACAGCCATTTTGGTGGTCATTCTTGTTGTACTGTTATTTTTAATGTGGCCATTTTTATTTCCTGCTCCATAGATGCATCACACCAAGTGAGCTATTTGGCATCCACCTTTCAACATCTACCAAGCCATCAAATATGTTTATGCTTCCACATTCAAAGTTTCTAACTGTTGGATCTGCACTGCCATTCCCTCCATACATGGGGGATTGTCATTGGCTGCGGTTCCACTAAGTATCATTGATACATGAACTAGCTTACTCAACAACACTGCTAACATTACATCCAGTAAATCTATTGCATTACAACTTTATCTCCGTCGCAATGGCACTCTGTGTTTCCGACGAAATTACTCAAGTCAACATCATTGGACTCGAAAATGGGCCAAAGTATCTGCAACACCACAATTGAATACCAGTGCAATTATACAGAAGGAAACCACATAGCCTTGGGCTGTCAAGTTTCATTTGATGCCATTCAGCCGACATTGAGAAATGCCTCATTACTTGGTTCTCGCAATATCGTATTTCTTGCCATATTCCATGGCATAACTATGGGCAGTGACCACTCTTCAAATGTTACCACCCTGGTGGAGGACTGTTATTTTATATGTGGAAGAAAGGCCTCTAAACAGCTACCGGAAAACTGGTCTGGTAGCTGTTTCTTAGGTTAGTTAGTCCCAGCCATCCGACATACATCTGCATTACCTCAAGGAAAAGTTTGGAACATTCGAGAGGTTAAAACGCCTGCCAATCTGGTAGGCCAAATTGATGCTTCATGGATTTACCATCATGACTTAGCTCATGCTAGCACCAAAGGACTAGCTCATATGGACTTGGGTGATGACATCATATTGTGGGCTGGTATAATTCCAGCATACGGAGCAGTAAAATCAATTTGGGAACTGAGAAAATTGTCCAAATTGCTTGAAGTATTAAGCAATGCCACATTTTCTGCTTTAGAACTAGTGACTGATGAACTGACTGCTATGAGAGCTGTAGTTCTCCAAAACCATATGGCTCTCGATTTCACCCTGGCAGCGAAAGGTGGAACTTGCACTTTAATCCAGGAGTGTTGTACATTTATTCCTGATAATCAGCACGGAATTGAAAGTCATCTCAAACTAATTCAGAGAGTCTCTGAACTCTCTAAGGCCAAGGAGGCTGATAACTCAACATGGGCATGGTTAACCAACCTTTTCTCAGGTTGGGGAGGTGGACTATTGAAGTTAATTTTATTAATCGCAGTATTAGCTCTTATTGCTTTTCTTGTTGTGTTTTTAATCAAAGCATTGATTTTGAAATGAATGTCTTTTAAGACTACTAAAATGTGACAAAGTTTTATATGCCTGCAGTTATGAATATGGATGATGAAATAAAAATGTGTGACAATGTTGAATGAGCCAGCCACATGGTTATGTTAGACTTAGGGCAAATGTATGATAGACTAAATTACACAGCATCAAATGCGGGATTGTAGAATATGAATGGCCAAAGTATGTGCTTAAGGAAATTGAGTATGTGACAATCTGCATGCATTAAGATGGACTTTGTACTGCAAACTCTGAGTAAACTGTGAATAGTGGAAAAGTACTGAAAAACAGGAGCCTGCTTGAAAGCAGGAAATGTGCCTTATATGGAAGTGTATCCGATTTTCTTTTTCTGCCTAGAGATGTAGTAATGTGAACTGCTTTACACCTATGGGTAAACCACTGATTGGTTAATTGTCTTTTGTACTAATTTAATTGGTCTAGTTTATATTTTTGTACTGTCAGCAGTATTACCAGCATATAAGCTTATGCATTCCTTTGTTTGGGGAGTCTCCCTGGTACTTTCCATGAGGCTCCCACACATGAGTATTAAATACCACTGAAAGAGAGGAAGAAGTGTCTTGACTTCATTTAAGGTAAAATGTTAAACTGACAAAGTTGCTCAAGAGAAACACTAGAAGCCTGAACTTGAAATGTCACAGAATGTAGCAATCATATTCTGATCAAATAGTATTAAACTGACAACACACACTCAGTTTAATAACACGGGCTTGTGTATAATAACACTACTGTTTTAACTTGTCGTAAATAACATACCCTATATTGAACATCAAGGGAAAGCATGATGATTTTCTCATATAAGTAAATGTGCATAACAAGTCATATAATTGCTTTAACTTGAATTGTGTTGTTTTAACCCATCCTGACCATACATAATACTTAAGCTGTTACCAAGGTAACTAATGTTTTATAGATGACATCAAACTGGCAAAGTTGTTCAAGGGAAACAATAGAAGCCTAAACTAGAAATGTCACAGAATGCAACAATCACATTCTGAACAAATAGTATTAAATTGACAGTAATCACTCAGTTTAATCTTTGCTGATTATACAACATAGAATGTTGCATTTTAAATCTAAAAACTTTCAGTATATGCCATAAAATGACAATTTATGAATATGGAAAGGGAACTTCTAATTAATTACAATAAGTGAATTTGTGTTTTTAACCTATAATTTCACTCATTTTATAATAAGAAATGACATATATGAAAACCCTTATGTGTAGGAAATGGGGAAAGAGGGATGCACTGATAATTAAAATGCACTAACTTTCATCAATGTTCACATAAAACAACCTTGATGCTTTAAGTACGTTAGCAACAAACAAAATGATTTCTTAAAGTGATTTCTTAAATGCTGGCAAAGAATGAAATATAACTTCTGATATATCCAGTAAAATACATTGTATTATAAACATTAGGTATACATATTATTACCTTCTATTTATATTAAGTAATACGTTTTGAAAGACTTCATCAATAAGGGAGAATATGTTAAATAACTGTGTGCTATAATCTTTTACTGAGGTTTTATATATGATACATCCTACTTTACTATGATTGAATTGCTTGTCATCTATCTTTCATGTAAATATTAATTGTTTATACAATAGGTAGACATTTATATTGTATTAGAATTCTGTCTAATCTACAATAGTACTATATCTCTTCAAAGTAATATAAATATTGCTTATTCCTATTACAAATATTCTCCATATGATAATTCAATTTATGGAGCTCAGATGTTCTGGATTGTCAAGGTGTGAGTGATAATCTGATGGACTTAGGTTTATCCATCAGATTAGGAATTATTTTAATTCCATGGCTAGTGCGGATCTTAGTTTTGTTAGCATTTAGTAATTTAAATTTGTTATTTCACAAAAGCATTTTTAGTATGCCTGACCAAAACATTACTTTATTGGTAAACACTCAAAGTATAAAACTGATAATTTCCTTTAAAAGCTCAAACATATACTTTATAGGTATCAGAGGAAAATGTTTAATAGTTACAATAAAACAAATACATAGTCTAAATAACCTAAGATGGATTTAACTTTATTATCTTTAAATACCAATGGCTTAAACAATCCTAGCAAGAGATCAAATCTACTGAAATATTTAAAGCTGAACAAAGCACAAATTGTCTTCCTTCAAGAAACTAATTTCAAAACAAATGACAATTGCAAATGGAATCTAAGGAATATATGATATTAGTGCAATCCACTTATAAGACAAAGACAAAAGGGGTAACAAATGTGAATAACCCAGAAATAATTCATAAGTATGAAGATAAAGAAGGCTTTTTGGCATTAGTAATAATTGAATATAACAGAATATGGACCCTAGCCAATCTATACTGGTTCCCAGGCACTGAAACAGGAACTGTTAAAAAACACTTGGATTTCATTTCCAATAATTATAAAGGCAACTTAATATTAGGAGGAGATTTTAACTGTAAATGTGATATTTCTGAAACTACAAATAAAAACCACTGTGTACATCTGCTGTATCAAAAGCTTTAAACAAGTGGGTAGAATAATTTCATCTTGTAGATACTTTCAAATTTAAAGAAGATAAATCTTTGTTGTTTTCCCATCAAGATCACCGATTTGGTATCCAAACTAGAATAGATAAAAAAATTGCTGCCCATGACTTACACTCTAAAATCATTAATTTCTCAATTACTCCCTGCCCCTTTTCAAACCCAATTCATTGATACTAAAACTTCAAAATGGGTACAAACCATTAATCTTTAACTCCAGAATTCCAGCATATATAACTAAGATTAAAGAGTTCAAACCCTGGTTATTATCTGAATTACAGTTCTTCTTACATATTAATTACACCACAGAGATAAATAAAATAATGATACGGGACTCATTAAAAGCTTACTTATATGGTAAAGCCCTAACTTGGTATAAACAAAAATCAGAGAATGGGATTCTGACTTATTAGATCTACAATCCAAACTTTTGTCAGTAAAAGCTGAAATAAATCAAAATCATTTGGAGATGAAAAAGAAGGTAGAAGTATTACACAATAAATACAATGAAATTCTGATACATAAAACTAGTTTAGCTTTAGAAAAACTAAAAATTAATATCTTGGCCACTTCTGCCAAATATCTACATAATTTATCAACAAGAATCAAGCTACGATCAAAAGCTAATAAAATTAAAAGTATCTTCCATGAAAAGAAAGGGAAAAATGTCTCGGATATAGGTGACATTCTTGATGCCTATAGAAATCACTATATGGAACATTTCAAAAAAGAAAACATACATATCGATCAAGTAAATCTAGATGAAAAATGTTCTAATATAAAAATACCCAGAAAAATTAAAACTAGATCTGCAAGCACCCATATCCTACAAAGAAATTACAGATACAATAAAAGAGGGTAAAATAATAAAACTCCAGATATAGATGGCATAATTATGGAAATATATAAACTTTTTCCTTCAAAGATACTATTGTTCTTCCCTAAAACTCTATTACAAATTCAGTCACAAGCTTTAATACCACCCTCTTGGAGATATTCCTTAATTAAACCAATCCTAAAGGAAAACAAATCCCCAAACCTCTGTAACTCATATAGATCTATATCATTATTAAATAATGACTATATGATATTTATGACAATATTAACTAACAGAATGAAAATACCACTATCTAAAACAATAAATAATGATCAAACTGGATTTATATATCATAAACACACACATGACAATATTAAAAGTATAATTTCTCTTATAGATTATGTTAATAAAGAAAATAAAGAAACACTCATACTTGGCTTTGATATAGAGAAAGCCTTTGATTCCCTAAATTGGGTCTATTTATTCAAAATCCTAATGCTATTTGAATTTCTTGCATCCTTTGTTCATCTCCTAAAGAATATATATACAAATAATTTAGCGTATGTCAAGTTAGGTCCTTTTACCTCTGAATCTATACATATAACAAAAGGCATTAAACAAAGATGTTCCATGTCACTGATTATGTTTGCTCTGGCTATTGTAATATTGGCAGATTCAATTTGTAACAATATATAAAATCAAAGGAATAGATGTTTATGAACAATACAATTCTAAAGTAATGCTATTTGCTGATGACATATTACTAACATTATGTAATACAAAAGAGACATTAGAAGAATTAGATATATTAATTGACAAATTTCACATGACTTCAGGACTCCATTTCAATAAATCAAAATCAAAATTTGTATTTTTAAATTAAAAAAAGATCAGATCATAGGGAAACAAGACTCTACCTTAAAATATCTAGGAATTGAGTTATGCAAGGATAATAATGAATTAGTCTCAAAAACTACAATAATATCAGCAATGCAGTTAAAATCTCAGTGGAAAAATGGAACAAAATAATATTAACATTTGAAGATAGACTTCAGTTAATAAAAATGGTTTTACTGCCAAAGATCCTATATATAGACGTGGCAATACAACTGTTACCAGAAAGGAATATACTTAAAGAAATTCATGACTAATAAAATTTTTATGGTTTCCCAAAAGAAACAGAATAGCTTTAATACATCATATCAGACCATGGAAACATGGAGGGTTAAACTTTCCTGATATAGAAACATATATAAAAGCATCAATATCTAAAACAATCTTAGATTGGATAAGTCCAAGTTACTGTCCAAACTGGAAAGAATTACTAACTGTAATATCAATAAATGAAATAACAGATAAAAACAATTTTCCCTGGCACATAGTATGTATTAGTATGGAATATAACATAACTAAACCCATTAAAACTTATATGATTAATTATTACATTGACTCATTTAGGAAAATTATTAATGTAAATATAGATTTAAAAATCTGGTTTGATCTTTTAACACCATTTATAGTCACAAAGAACTTTCCACATAAAATATATAGAGAAATTATTAATTCCTGGGAACAGAAAGGATTTGTTTGTTGGATCCAATGTATCAAAGAACTAAATGTTTTAGATATGCAAGTAATAAAAACAATATACAAAATTCCACAACAGAACTGGCTAACTTTACAGAGTATTATGTCATATTTGCAAGATTTAAGTAGAATAATTAAGAATTCTTCATTTAAAGAAATACCTAAATTTACAAAATACATATATGAAATCATATATAATGACTTTGACATGGGAAACAGTATTTCAAAATTTTACAAAATATTGATAAACTATAAAGCAGCACCCAAAACCTCATACTGGAAATAACTGAAGATATTAAAACAAATATCTTATTATCAATAAAATATATATCCTTTACACAATACTGGAAAGTTTTTAATTAGAAATGCTTGCACAGAGCATTCTTAACCCCAGACAGAATCAGTAAAATTAGTTCTTCCATAAAAGGACTATGTTTCTAGATGTGAACAAGAACACAGTGCAGATTGGAACCACATTTTCTTTGATTGTGTTATAATTAAGCCACTTTGGAATGGCATTAATAGCTTTCTACAAGCTTTATTTAATGAATTATTTTATTTAACTAAAGCTCTTGTATTATTAAATGTGAACAAAGGTCCTGATTTGAATTGCTCAAACATGTATCTAGTATGGACTATACTTGCAATTTCAAGGAAGTGTATAGTCATCCCCTTTGGGAAAAACAAAGTGCCTACAAATTACCACATAGGTGGTAATCCATTAAGTACGGAAGAAGTAATTAGGGATTTGGGGACCCAAGTAGATTGCAATCTCTCCTTTGACAATCACATTGCCAAAGTGGTTAGAAAGACATTCTATATAGCCCACCTTATCACAAAGGGGTTCACATCTAGATCAAGAGAGGTCATTGTGCCCCTCTACTCATCACTCATCAGGCCTATAATTAAATACAATGCCCCATTTGGGATGTACCTTACCCGACACCTGCTACAACTAGAACGACCCCAAACGTACCTCACCAAGAGGATCAAGGGACTCAAACAGATGCCCTACGTAGTTAGGCTAAAGAAACTCCAGCTCTACTCAGTTGCTTACCGCCTACTCAGAGGTGACCTGTGCCTGACATATAAAGCCATGTCCAACCCTGAATTAATGAACATGCTCCACCTCAAGAAATCCAAATCCATCAGAGCTACATGCTCCAGTGACTTAAACCTCAGCACAGAAATAAATAGAACGTACTGGAGGGACAGATTCATATCCCAGAGGCTCCCCTCACTCTGGAACAAAATCCCAATCCATGTTAGACAGAGCCCCTCAATGACCCTCTTCAAGAAGAATCTTGACGTTTGGTTGGGAGATCGTAAATTTACCCCTGGGATCTCTTCTGTGTCACTGCTAGACAGAGGCATGGTAAACTAACCTTAAATGGGCTATCTTCTGTGACCTACTATACAGAGGCACAGTCAACTAATCTAAAAAGAGTGGCGAAAGCCAAAAACACTCTGGCTAGGCTTGTAAATGCCCTAGGGCAGATAGCCTAGTATCAACCTATGAACCTATGAACCAATAAGAAGATGGAATACAAACACAATACCAACTTTAGAAGACTTCTACAGGCTACTGAAGACCACAACATTATTGGAAATTAAAATTAAAGATCTAAGAATTTATCCAAAGCCATTTATCAACAACCCTTGGGGAAAAGTCTTATCGTTGATTGACACTATACAATAATTGATCAGGCACTCTGATAATGGATTGGACATACTTATAAAGTAACTGTATACATTAAGATTTGTTATAGTGTCAGGCTAATGTAAATAGTGTACATAGTTATTTAAGATGTTATGTATAAATATTATGGAATTCATTCAAATGTATTTGAAAAAAAAAAAATTTGAGGGAAAAAAAAAAGAAATGGTATGCACAGAAGAATATTGATCACTGCTCCATATGAAGACTTGCTCCAGCACTAAAATTGCAGTTTTGTGGCAACTAAAGAGAAGACTGGAAAAAGACATTTTTGTTGGTGTTATAATAAAGCCAAAAGAAGAAGAAGAAGAATAAAAGAGGGGTGTGCGTATGAAAAGTATAGATTTTTCAATACTGAAACCCTTTAGGAGGAAATGTAGAGTTCAGAGCAGAATAAATCAAGAAAGATGTGCTAATTTTAGAAAGTTAAAACCAACACACAGGACAATTTGTGGTTTATTGATATTTAAAACAAGTAGGAGGTGTTGTCAAAAAAGTCTCGAGTCTGGAAGAGAGTTTTTTGTGCATAATACAAAGCAAAAAGTGCAGGCAAACATTGGGAAAGTGATTAAGAATTGCCTGCACTAAACACTGAAATGTAAAAGGGTGAATTAGCAAAACAATATATGTGTTATTATCACGGAAAGTGAACACATGGCAAGCTCTGCTGAGATACAGCAACATGAGTTAATAAAGAAAAACAGTGTTAGGCAACAAAGTATAGCCACAAACAATGATGTGGTACAGCAGAATAAGAAAGTTTTGCATCAGAATATCTCTGATGGGGTAGAGGAAATGAATATCTTTCAGTCCAGTGTCTCTACTATGGAAAGTGATTTTTTGAAAGTGATAATTCTAGCCCTAAAGGAGTGGGAGCAAATGATATAGGGCAGAACTTGTTTTTTGACAATGGAGCTTATTATAAGTATACTTGTGCTACAAAGGGCTAGGTAAGACCAGAAGAAAGTAAATAAGGCTCTCTTCCAAAATTGTGTAAATATACAAGATTAACTTAGAACAATAATTGCTAGCGTAGAAATGCTAAGGCACCCGGGAGGGGGGTGCTGACTCAAAGCAAAAAGAATCAGTACCAATGATGTAACAGATGGTTTCTGAAAATGAAAATAAATTGATAGAACACTTTGCAAGGCTTTTGATGGCCTTCACCAGCAAAAGACAAAGCAAAATAAACAGAGAAATGGTTGACTTGTCTTAAAAGTCTCTCTGAATTTTAAGAGGAAACAGCAAAATGCAAAATTAAGTAACATCACAAAGCAAAATGCAAAAGAGTTAGTCGACCAGTTATGGAACTTGGAAGACAAAAGAAAAGTCAAATTCTATATCCATGTGGACGTATGTATTTATAGACTGAAAATGAAAAACTGTGGCAGTTTATATAAAAGGTACCTTGCATGACCTGAAAACAAAATATCAGAATTTGACAGATGAAAATGAGTTGCTAAAGACACAACTCCAAGAGGCAGAAAGCAAAGTGACGGTCTGTAAACAAATATATATTCTCAAAAACAATGAAGTGGGCCAGCTTATCAAACAAAAGAAAACTAAAATTTTAAATGAAATAAAATAAGTTGCACTGAACAGATGGGATCTGTAAAAATATCAGCTTAAATACAATTAATCAAACACCCAAATGCTAAGACAAATATGTCAAAAGAAGGAAAATGTTATTAAAATGCTACAGAAAAAAAGAAGACTCTGCAGGGCAAGGAGAAGGAGCAGTATGGTTGTATCCTCAAGCTAACCACTGAATATAAAGATCTGGAGGCTGAAAATAAACATCATAGTAAATCCTAGCTGGAAACAAACAGTACATTAAAACAGTGTTGTTCAACTCTTACTTCATGTGCTATACTATAAAAGTGTGAAACTAATGTGGCAACCCTGGGAAAAGAAAGTGATTATCTCAGACCAAGAAAAGGCACTTATAGCGGCCTTCTGAGGAGACAGCCAAATGAAGAGTGGCAGGTATGCCCAGAGTCTGTAAGCCATGAGCATCATAAATCAAGCGGTTTGGTATAACAGGGTGAACCTAAAAGAACAGTTAGTGCAAAAAGCGGCTATGTATTATGCCTATTTCTGAAAAGGGAATTTTACCTGGATGTGTCATAACAGACATAAAGGTTGGCAAATTTGTCCCCTGTACAAGTACATTTATGGGAAGGGAGTTCTAGAAACAGAAAGTAGAAATGGTTGCTTCTCAACAGAGGGGGAATATTTTGGTGAAAGAAATGTTTCTCTCTCAGTGTGGAGCAACTATTTGTTGAAAGAGAGAGATAGCTGCTTGGAAAAGACATTTACTTCTCAGTTTAGAAGGAGAAGGGCATCAGGAAATGTTTGCCTCTAGGCTCATTTGGAATATAATTTGTGAGCCACATCTGCTTCTTATTACCGAGGAAATATTAGTGCAGGAGTAGAGACTCCTGCTCTTTGTCTTTTATAGGACTGACTTGAGGCAGAAATGTGTAACACTTTTGTATTTTGTTCCCTACCACATCTTACTTTTCATTTGGTTTTAACTTGACACTGAAAATAAACTGTATGGAACTTTGATATCTATCTCAACTGTGTTTTGTGTACCCATGGTTGGGAGTGTGGCCTAATGGTTAAGTTGTTTGCCTTACAAACACAAGGTTCAGGGTTTGAGTCTCACAAGGAATAACTGGCTAGGCTTAAAATGGCTCGCAAGGGCAGTTAGCTTAGTACTAATCTATGAACCTATAATTAATATAACCCACTTTTCATATGAATGGCCACATATGGATTTAAAGTTGCTGTTATGTTCTTTTGTCACCTGTACTTTCATTGCTTTGAAGCCATCGTCATAGAAGGACCACCTAACATTTTTAAAATGTTTACCCTACAGAGAATAATAACTCTATTTGACTTATGATGAAATGGCAATGCATTTGTAATATTTATTTAAGCCTTATAATTTTGGATGAGTAATCTAGCAGTTTAAGACCTCTGAAACTCTGAACAAAATATTGTCTGCAGAAACAAATTTTAAACCTGATCTTACACATTACTTGTAACAATATCCTTTGAACTATGCATTGCCTTTAACAGTGGATTTAAAGACAAATTATGCAAAGTTGGATACAGAGGACATCACTACTAAACCCTGGCATGTTGCTGTCAGGTTGTGAATTGATGTACATTAACTGCTATAAAATAATGAGGATATAAAAATGTTCTATCAAAGTTCTCATATCCTCTAGCACTCTTGTTTTCAAAAATGTGAAACATAATTTCTATTTGATTTTTTAAATGCTTAAATGCATCCCATGATGCGAATGCCAAGTTACATTTTTTAAGGAGAAGGATGGATCAGAACGTATAACATAATTGCATGTATAGACTGAATTGCTAAAGACATATCCTTACTGGGTAAAAATCCAAACTAAAAAAAATATGTATTATATGCAATGCTATGGATAGTAGGTGCATCTTTATTTATTTAAATGCTTTATTAAATTTCGACATAATGACTAACAGAATAGCCATAAAAATTTTGAATAGCTTTAACAAATTATGTATACTGTCTACATGTCAGTGTCATCGCATTGCATAATATAGCCAGTCTTACAAAATTTCAAGCATTTAATTTAAGGCCTAACTTCAAAGATAAGTTTTCCCACAAGTATGATAAAATCAACTGAGACCCCAGTTTTTTATAAGACAAGAAAATCTGGCCCACTAATTTACAAAGACTGCAGAAACAGGTTTGCCATTTACTTAATACTTCAAGAGAAATAGAGCTGATTCAACATTCTGCAGCCTTTTCAACAGTTTGGAATAACAGGGTGAACTGAAAAGAACAGTCAGTGCAACAAAGGATAGTGTTTTATGTTTATTTCTTGCAAGGGAATATTACCTGGATGTGTCACAACAAACATAAAGGGAGAAGCCAAAGGATGTTTTTATTTCTTTTCTAACTGTGTCTTCACCATACTCCCAGTTGTACATATTGCTGTCCTTTCCCACTCCTTGAACATAATTACATGTTTACTGACCACAAAAAGCCACAATCAACTATCTTGATTTGCGCGCTTACCGTAAAGACCTCTAAGGACCTCCCAGAGCTGTGACTATTGCTTTTTAGCCTTGTGGCATTCCCAGAACATGTGCGTACTACTGCCACCTCCTTACCACATCTCCAGTATGTACTAGTTTGCAGTTTCCCTTCCCTAACTAACTTGTTAGGTGTACAGTGCCATTTATATTACATTCTTAGTTGCTGATCTTAGAGTCAACTCCATCTGCCTAATATTAACACTGTTTTCCACACATGGGCCCACTCTTCATTGCTTTGCATGACCTCTTCTTTTGAAGCCCAGTTGTTCTGCACCTTACTTATCGGCTCTGATGCTTTCTTCTGCCACATTTCTTCATATAAGAATCTTACCCTTCCCCTGTTAACTCCTCTCTAGTGCATGGCATTGCACTACTTTGGTGCCCTCCCTTATCACCTGCTTTATTGTATAAATTTGTGAAACTGCTAAAGTGTTGACCAGTCCCCATTACCCAAGCCACTCTCCTCTTTGATGCATTAGAAGGATTTCCACTCTCCTTGTTATGAATCTTTACATTGCATCCATCCTACAATGCCATTACTCCTCCACATTTTTCCACAGCCTTCAGTTAATGTCTGGATTACTTTTGGATGTTTTCAGATGCCTTCTGAGGGTTCTATTTCCCATAAATAATTACCCAGCTACTGGATGTTCTCTTGCCATGTCTCACACCACTTCTTCATGTATCCACCATATTACCTCCCCACATCACTCTTACTCTGCTTTTAACTCTCCTCAATCTCCTGTGGATATCCTTCCAAATCTAAAGCTAGAGCATATCTCTCAAGAATGGGGAGCCACCATCCCTCCACTGAGACCAGGATCTGCAATTTTTCATTCTGATTCCAGTTGCCCCCTTTTCCATCCACCCATTCATTCAGGAGTTCTTACATTTTCTGGATGTCAGGCCTGTCCAATTATCTCTGGTAAGCAATGTATGACAACCAGAATATGCAACAATGCCATTGTAGCTATCATTTTAATCATTTAGTAAAGGAGTCTAATGTTGTGATTTTTACTCCCTCCCCCTCTGTATTTTGTCAATCAACCTTTTCAATTTTCCCTATAGGTGTCCTTCATGGTTCTACATACAGCTAGCGCTAGATAACTGGGATATACCGTTTTCCTCATCTCTGTCTTTACCCTTCCCCTAGCGTTTTCCTACCTCACTACGATTGCCTTCTTAGTATTGCACTCCAAACCTGAAGCTTGTCCAGAGCTCTGGAATATTCCTAATACTCTATCAAGGACTTGGTCCACATTGCTTAACATCAGTATACATTCATCTGGAAACATAAAAAATGGCTCTCTTCCCCCTTGCTGCATGGTGTTAGGCTACTCTTGCCTCACCCTATAGGACATCTCCTCCATTACAGAAATAAAGAGATCTGATGGGAGTGGCCATCATTGCTTTGTGCCTTTCCCTATACTGCCAGCTTCTGATAATCCTTCATTGATACATACCCTAAATGTGGCTTTGGTATACAACGATTTCACTCATTTTACAGACTTACTTCAAAACCCTCCAACTTTCCAGACACTTAAACAAATAACTCCACTTAACAGTTGTGAAGGCATTCCTAATATCAAATTACAGAAATCCTATCCTGGTATCTCTCCTCTTGTATTTATCTAGACATCTAATCATCCTCTACCAGATAACAAAGATAGGGGGAGGAGTGTATTAGCAATGAAGAATACAATGTCCCATGTTGCTCAGAATACAAATAAATATTTCCCATAAGAGTAATGAGGTTTGCTTTTACATAATGTGAAGTAACTATTATATCTGAATAACAGTCTCACTTCTTGCTCACAAATTGTCTTCAGGATATTCTAAAGAAAGTTATCAAGTATGTCTAATTTTTAGCAATGCTATAAGCTGAGCAATTTGAACACATATTATTTGCATGGACTAGGAGCTAATGGATATAATGTTAATTTGATGACAGCCTCTTACTGTAATTGATATAAGTAGATATTCCGTGTTTCCCTTCCAAAATTATTTTATGTGAAAAGTAATAGTATCCCTTAATTCATAGATAAATCATTATGACCTTTTATTTTAAGCCTGGATTTGGTGGCAGAGAGGTAAGACTGAATGAATAGCTTTGTAAAGAAGCTATAGAAATAGTTACCCAAGAACAGAATGTAGATACAGTACTGTTTGGGAACTACACAGTTAAGTTTGTCTGAGAGCTGATTGGGGGGGTTTGTGGGGCTTTATGATACATATATGATTAGAGAGGAAGGACAGTTTTATTTGATTTCTAATAGATGAATCGATAGGTAATAAGTACATAACACATAGGCAGAGAGAAGAATGGTTATACAGACTACAATAAAGAAGTAAAGTTTAACTTGCTAACTATTGTACTGGCTGCAGTAATCCTTTTGGTCTTCCAATGTTGAAAAGCTAAAAAAAAAAAAAAGAAAGTAACTTTGTGGAATTTATAAGAGCATACAGTGTAGAGGCGAAATGAGTGATATTACCTTTCCTTATATACAGCAGATATAAAAAGTTTACACACCCCTGTTAAAATGCCAGGTTTTGTAATATAAAAAAATGAGATCACAATAAATAATTTCAAAACTTTTCCCACCTTTAATGTGACCTATAACCTGTACAATTCAATTGAAAAACAAAAAATCTGTTGGGGAAAAAATATAATAAATAAAAAAGTACATAAGTCAGGACAGGAAGAGCAAATTGGTTTATAGCTTAGACTTTGTACCTCGATGTCAACGCTGTTTTCAGTACTAATTTTATTCTTCTAAAATATTGCTTACTAATGGCCAGATTCAGGAAGCACTACACGGAGTAATGCAGAAGCTCCTGCACGCAATATGGCCACAGAGCGATTCAGGATCAAACTTCCAGGACGTGCACGAGCGCTCCTACACTATTCCAGCATGGATAAAACTGCTATATGCTAATTACCTCATTTGCTGGTGAAAACCATGCAAATAAGGTGAATTAGTGATCCAGGAAGCAAGCAGTTGTCCGTGCCTGAACAGTGTATAAAGCAGAAATGTATTCAGCTAGTAGCCGAATACATTTCTGCAAATTAAAAAACAGAGACATGACAGCTCAAAAGAAAGCATGTATTACAGTTAGTAGGCATGCCAATGGCCAACTATATGTCCATTGGGATGAACAATAAGTTACTTTTTATAAAATAAAATTGTATTTATTTTTTTGGCAGATTTTGGCCATTTAAGCTACGTGCCGAAAATAAAAAAGAAAATGTGAAAAAACAATTTTCAGAAAAATCTGCATTTTGCCATTATAGTCAATGGCATGCAGAATGAAAACAATACCAGGTAACAGTGGTTGCTAAGGAGAAAGGCTCAGTGTAAGTGCAGTAACTATGGAGTAAGGCAGTGGGGTATGCAAATGAGGGGAATCTTACTGAATCTCAAATTTCTTCTAAGTGTCAGACTGCACCTAACCATGTGCGTGCTCTAATACAGCCGTATAAGCATGAGAAGTAAATGACATCAAAAGGGGGTGTGTCATGCTTTCTGTAAGCACATTTGAGCGCTATTGCCTGGGTTTGCACTTAGCTAAGCACAGCTAAGCAAGGGGGTGTGTTTGAGGCTGAAATGTCTTACACCATGAAATGAAGAGCGTGTTTGCATCCAGGGAGGGACATTTCTGCTAAAATGTGTTTACCTTAGCTAAACAGGTGTGCACGGCATGCACTGGGACTTAAACAAACCAGAAAAAAAAAACCACAGGAAATGGCAGCACTGTATATATGTAAGCAAGTGGGCATGTCCGAGGCTGTATAGCCTTGTTTACCTTGCCTAAACAGGTGTGCTCGGCTCGCACTGGGATTTAAACCACAAAAATAAAAAAATACATGAACTGGCAAGTGGAACAAGGAAAAAAAGGGAAATAACAGAACAGAGACACTCAAATACAAGTAATAGAGCTGGCAGGTGGAATGTATGTAGCCAATCACACAGGCAGCATCTGCAACACACCACTATAAACTATGCAAACATCTTTTAGTCTGTTTTTCCCCCGCAAACTCTACACTACTGGTGTACACAGATTGGTAACTTTTACCTGAAAAAACTAACAAAATTTTAGTGGCTGCTGTCACTCTCATACATCAGTATGTGCAAGAGGCTGAGGGTGGTGAAGAGGACAATGCTGACAACTGCCCAAGACTTATGAGGAGGAGGAGAAGAGTGTTCAGGCCCAGGGTAACCTACCAGGGGCTACATGATCTGGAGATAGTAGAGCGCTACAGGGTGGACAGGGACATACTGCAGCAAATTGTGGAGCTGTGTCGGCCACACCTCACATCCAGAACAAACAGACAAGAACCCATCCCAGTGGATACCAAGGTATGTGTAGCTCTAAAGAATGCTAGCTACAGGTACTTTCCAAAGAGCAACTGGGGATATCATGGGGGTCTCACAGGCATCTGCATCCAGGATACTCCACCAGTTCCTGGATGCCATGTAAACACATGCTGAGGAGCACATTAAATTCCCCAGCACCCGTGAGAAGCTGACTGGCAATATGCATCTCTTCCACCATGTAGCAGACTACCCGGAGGTACTAGGTGTCATAGACTGCACGTACATCCACATCAAAGCACCACCTGGTGACCGGGGTAGGGTCTACATAAACCACAAGGGGCTCCACTCCATCAACTGCCAGGTCATGTGTGATGGTCAGGGCATTATCATAAATGTGTGTGCTGGCTGCCCTGGAAGCTATCACGACTCCCACATCTGGCATTCCTCACAGTTGTATCAGTAGTTTGCCAGGGGGGCATCCCGTATGGCCATTTAGTGGGGGACACTCATCAGAAATGCACACACACCCACACAAGAATGCCATAATGAGGCACACGCACAAACCAGGATCATTATAGAGCATTTGTTTGGGATGCTCAAGTCACGGTTCTGCTGCCTGGACATATCCGGTGGAGCCTTGCAGTACTCTCCAGCCACATGTGCACACATGGTCATAGTATGTGCCATGCTACACAATATGATCCTGTGGAAACAGCTGCAGCAGGAACAACATGGGGAAGGGCCACACAGGCCCCCACCATTGCCAAGATCTCCACAGGCACAGAGTGACTCAGAGGAGGAGCATCCTGAGCCTGCCCCTGTAGGCAGATGAAGGCGGGCGTGCCCAGTATGCACTGGCCTTGGCAAAGAGGCAATTCATAGTATATAAAATGACACTCTAGGGCCCCAGGGACTGATCTCTCTCTCTTTCTGACTCACACATACAGTAAAATGGATGCCAAACATCACACCAGCTATACCTGACCATGTATATGCAGTGTATTGTGTGCATCCAACATAGTCAGCCCTCAAGCACTACCCTCACAACAGCTGCAGGCACAAGGTAAGCCAGTCTCTGTAACAAATTAAAATAATGGGGTGGACTTTTCTGATAGCATATCTATGGTATTGATCAAGCATGTAAGGGAATGGGGTGGCTAACTGGGAAAGCAGCAGACAACTGACAGCTCTGTGGAACAGCAGGATGTGTATCCCCAGTACTGCCCTACCCACATCATGTAGTACCACATAGTCAACAAATACCACTGCAGTATATGTGGTAAGCCAAATAACTGGGGGGTCATAGGTCACATGCATGGATGTCAAAGTGGGGGTCCCATACCCACCACCAACCCCACACAGCAAATCAGCTGTAGACAACCATACAGAAATGCCTGGCAAAGGCCCCCACATGGCAGCACCCATGAAATCTCCACCCACAGACTTTTACACAGTGATATCACAGCAGGTCTGGCAGAGGCAGTATGGCTTTGAAAGGTGAGAAGTCTGAAACTACAAATGTCTATGCCAGAACAATCTGACCTGTGGTTGATACTGTTATGTCTGTAGTCAGAAAGATAGGGCACACCACCATGCTACATGGGAACAATATGTTAACTCATTAGGTCCGGAGCAGCTCAGAAAATGCTGCCTGCTTACTTCATCCATAGGAACAACAGTGCAGCCTGAGCTCATTTTCAGATAATCCATTTGTAATACCATACAGAAAACAAATGTTCATAACTCTTTAACCATAAGAGCTAAGCTAAAAATGTAAATGTGAAAGTTGTTCAGCAGACCCTGACCTTTCCAGCAGTGTAAATGTTGATAGTGTATATTAAAGTCATTATTAAATATTTGCCAAACAGTGCTGATATTGTGCATATTTTGTACCTTTTTGTTACAACAAATCACAATATCTTGGTGAATGTACCATGTAGACCCATACAATTTGTAGTTAACGTGTTTGTATGAATGTTACTTTGAAAATGATATCTTAACCATTACTGTGTGATGCTCCGTTATGGAGATATTCACAGATATATGATTAATATTATATTTCTCATAATTGATAAATAAACAAAGTATAATATCTCATCACCTGTATCAGACAGAGACTACATATCAGTGAACAAGTTGTGTGGCTCAATGTCAGCTTCAAAATGATACATCATTTGTGTCATCACTATGCTCCCTTGCAAAGATATGGGAATAATAATGAGAAATATTGCAAATGTATAATTTTCATAATCCAACAAGACTAAACAAACTGTGATATCTGTACATGTGTACAGTATACAGACACAGTTCTTGTATCATGTTTTAAGGACTAAAACTGTCATCAAAATGAGGTATCATTTGGCACAATAACATGCTCCCTAGCAAAGTTATTTACCAAAATATGAAAAAACTCATAATTTTCATAACCTAAGTCCTAAACAAACTGTGATAGCTGTGCATGTGTACAGCCCACTGGCACAGTTCTTTTACTGTGTTGTAAAGACTAATACTGTCTTCAAAATGAGGTACTACCTAGCACATTGACATACTCCCTTGCAAAGTTATTTACTAAAATATGAAAAAATTCATAATTTTCATAGTCTTCATCCAAAACAAACTGTGATATCTGTACATGTGTACAGCATACAGACACAGTTCTTTTATCATGTTGTAAGGACTAACACTCTCTTCAAAATGAGGTATGAATTGGCACAATTACATGCTCCCTAGCAAAGTTATTTACAAAAATATGTAAAAAATCATAATTTCCACAACCTAAGTCCTAAACAAACTGTGATAGCTATGCATGTGCACAGCCAACTGGCACAGTTCTTTTACTGTGTTGTAAAGACTAACACTTCAAAATGAGGTATTAGCACATTGACATACTCCCTTGCAAAGTTATTTACCAAGAGATGAATACAATTGATAATTTTCATTACTTTTGTCCTAAACAAACTGTGATATCTGTACATGTGTACAGCATACAGACACAGTTCTTTTACCATGATGTAAGGACTAATACTGTCTTCAAAATTAGGTATCACTTGGCACAATTACATGCTCCCTAGCAAAGTTATTTACCAAAATATGAGAAAAATTATAATTTCCATGACCTAATTCCTAAACAAACTGTGCGGCACTCGAAGATGTCTGAAGTGTCCCATACCTGTGCTGGCTACCACCTCAGATGGCTGATATCACTACTGTGTCATGACCTCCTTCAGTGTCAGCAGTCTGCCTTCCCCCTGATTTTTCCATTTCCATGTGTCCTTTTCAGCAATGGACATAAAGAATCAAAGAGCTAATGCCCTGACCTAAATTAATTTACTTTACCTGAAGGGAGGGAGAGTGACAGGAGAGCTACAGAGGGCATACATGAGAAAGGTAAAAGACTTAGCTAGACCTTTTCTTTCTGCATTCTTGAATCCACGCATATGCAGGCCAGAACAGATACCAAACTCTGGCATGTGCATTCATCAATGTGATAACTTTTAGTAATGTGAGTAACGGTGGCAGCTGCTGAGGGTTTTACCTGACAGGTGATAATCTACTCAGGCTTACATACTGTAACTGCACATATTGTCATTTAATAATGTGATAATGACTTTCATTACTGAAAGGTTCTGTATGTTCAGGCAAAAATGATAATTGCTGCACATAGCCTGTTGAAAGACATTCAATACATTACAGGTGCAGATGTAATGTAAGAATGAGTCATTACCATCTGCATAAATCAGTAAAAGTAGTAATACCATTTATATCTTTTCTATCCCCTGCTATAAACACAGCAAAAATAAATGAACATGGCCTGCTATACAGGGCTGCAATGAAATGAACAGAAAGTCCAAGTTTTGCTAAAAAATGTTGTCCAAGTCATGTACAACACCTCCAAAACGATTTTTGTTTTTTTTCTGAAAATCATATCCAGCAAACCTAAAACAGAGTCTTTTTTTCCAGGGACAAGCCCCCCTCCCATACCCTTGATGTGTGGGACCCTCCTCCCCAACTACTTGACTTACTTTTGCAAACTCTACAATCGCACATCACTGGGAAAAGGTGCATGCTTTCAGCAAAATCATTCTGGAGGTTTGGGACTTGTGGAAATTCATTTTGCAATGATGTCAAATTTTTAAATATCATTGGTTCAATTCCCAGATTTCATTGCATGAGATGCATATTGTTGTCTCTGACCATGATTGAAGTTGGAGGCAAATGCCACTCCCAAACAACTTTTCCATTTGTCCTTTCTGGGCTAACCCTTGCAGAATGTATGCTTCTCTTTCATTGTCCTTGTCAGAAAACATAATCTTGCTTCTTTTTTTTGTTTGTTTGTTTTTCTCATAAATCCCATCTATTGTATCTGCTTTGCCTCTCACAGCAAGTCTGATTGACTAATATTATAAATAATACTTTTCTTACATATCTGAAAAGAATAAAATAAATTTCATTATTTGTAGAAAAAGAAAATTGTGTAACAAATTTGTTAGTAGACTGTGTAATAAACGTAATACTTGGAAGGATACTAGTGTCAAACAATGAATATGCATTTAGCTTGAAACTATCATCACAACAATAATAAAATAAGTCATAGGAATCAAAAGTAGAATCAGAAGAGTCCATATCAATAAAAACATTGTTTTTTATCATTAGAAAAAAAATATATAACAAATGAAGCTTCCTCCAACTGACAAAGCACAGAAGGCATACATTTGAGTCCCAAATTAAATGCAGACAACTCAGTATCAGAGAGATGCTAAAATATTAACCAATTTGTCATTCAATTCAGACTCCTGAAACACAGAATGGAAACCTACTGTAACAGAAAGGAGCTCAATATGAGTCTCCAACTGAGCAAAAGAAGAAGCAGCGTTACCTCTGATATTTCTTGTTTTGTGATGCATAACCACCTCTGTTCTATTGCTCATAACCCCTTTTGTTTCCTGTTCATCAAAAATTCCTATTATCACCACTTGAAATGTCATGATTGTTTTTGAAATCATTCATGATAGGTATACGTGTTGCCACAGGAACACTGAGTGGAACCCCAACAGTTAGAACAGATGGAAGTAGAAACCCCTGCCTAAGATAAACCCACAAGCTGATCCCGACAATCCATCTTTACAACCTGATGCCTATTGGATGATCTACTTGTCCACCACAGAAATAAACTACTGGAAGTATAATTGTGGTTGTCTCTCTCACCCAGAGATGCGGGACATCTAAAAACCCTACCTATGGTTCATTTATCTTCAGTACAATTTTAAATACTTCAATTAAAGTTAGTTTAAACCTTGATTTCCATTTTCTAGTAATTGTTTTGTTTTCCACAGCAAACAGCAGTGCACTTAGTAAGACCTTACTATGTCTGGGCAGTTCAAACCATATATCCCAGATCTAAAGAAATATTTCCTTATTTACAACAATTTGCTCCCTTTGTACTGTCTTTAGACATACCTCTCAACATTTCTTCAACAAATTGTCACCATGTAAGACAAGTGGCACTGTGAGACCACAAAACCTCAGACTAATGATGTAAAGCACAGAAGAATTAAATGCACTGAATTGTATTGTATTTATAGACCAGGGAGCATCATATCTCATTACACATTTGTGTTTTAGAATATCTTTAAGAACACTAAGCCTTACTAATCATTTTCATTTCTTCAGACATCACTTTCTGTAGTATAATTTATTACCATCCCAAAAAATATCTGTCTTCAGTTTCATTTCTCATCCCTCCTTCCTCAAATGTAGTCCTTGTTTACTTGGGGGATGGGTTTTACTTATTATGGGTGTATGTGTTTATCAAAAGAAATAAATTAATTCCAATAAATAGTCTGTCAAAATTTTCTTTTTAAATATGTGCTCATATGCTGACCAAAATACTGCAGCTGAGAAGTAAACTCTTCTATCATGTTTTCATAAGTCTGACAGTCTGCAATGTATAACAAACATCTTACAAAAATGAATCCCTTTGAATATGTGCATATGCTTGTTCATTTGCGCACACACACACACACACACACACACACACACACACACACACACACACACACACACACACACACACACACACACCTCTCTATTGTCATTAATTTTGAGGGATATCCCTGATTTTGGTTTAAAGTTTACATTTGTCACTAACACCCTCCTAATACTGGTGGTTTTGAAACAAAAGGTAGTTATGGACTTGTTTTAATTTAGAAAATGCATGTTAATATACATGATTTCATTCTGTATGCATAAAGTTAATGGTAATAACTTTTAAATGTGTCCCTGATCTGAATTTGTTCCTGAATCTGGAAGTAGGCGATCGAGAGCTATCACACACTGTACTACGGCAAAGAGCAGTGACATCGGCAACATTTCTTCATTCTTAGAGATAACTGCTTCAGACTGAAGAGCACTGGTGATCAGCAGCATTTCTCTGTTTCAATACATGCTGAAACTCAATGCTGCTGAACTTAGGTTTACCTGTGCACATTTGGAGTTAGGCAGCCCAGTTTCCCTCCAGCGAGAGCTTCATTTCAGCTCTCTGGCTGTAGTTAAAAAAAAACAAAAAAAAAACAAGCAGTTACGATGCAACAAACAGCTGCAATGTGTAGACCACACACAGAGCAGTACTTCAGTTCAGCTAGAATCCTATAATTCTGATGGGCCTTAGCAAACTGTTTCCGGTTGAGTCACTTTCCCTCTTATCTTTCTGAAGTTATATTCATTACCATGTTTTGTTGTTCATACTGAATTAGAAAAAAGAACTTTAAACGATTCATGAAACAACTGTTATAATATTCACATCCATGGTCTCTGAAAACAAAACAAAACAAAAAAAAAAATATGGGGAACCAGAATAACAGAAAGGCAGGAGGCTAACATTCATAACTATTGTTATTGCATTGTAAGCCGATTTTCTTGGGAAAGACAAAATATGAACATCATATACCTCCATACTAAAAATTAAGCTGACAAGGTAACTGACAAAGTTCAGTTACTTTTTCAACTTAATTTTCAGCTGTGGAGGAATAATATGACTGCAGAATTACTTGCGCTGCTAGAAGGCACTCAGGTGTAACTACATGCAATTCCTACCGTCTCACAGTGAGCTCGGATGTAACCACAAAGGTGCCCAGAGACAGTAGTCGAGGTTAATGAGTTAAGCAAATATCAGCACAGTCTGTGCAGATGTGTAATGGGTGCATTCATGTCACCCCCCCCCCCATAGTCCCATAGAAATGCAGTAACATGTTCCTAGACTTAAGCAGCATCCAGCTGTCAACCAGAGTGATGGTGCAATAGTAACAGAAAGCAATTTTCAGTAACACCCACAGTCAACTTACTGATGCCATCTCAGGGGTGTCTCCTGCCGGCAGCCTGGGAACATATGATCATCAGAATGCACTGTCCTGCCACAGATGGCCTGCATCTATCGCACCTGGCCTACAGGCCTCTGGTAACTGCCTATGCCTCACCCACAATGCCCTTTAGTGAGTGTCATGGGGTCCACAACACCAACATAACACAGTTGAAAAAATATGAAGAAACGCCATGCTGACAACTGCTAGGAGCAAGCCTGCCAGCCTCAGGGGGCCAGAAATTGGGACAAAGCCATGAATAATGTGGTGATGAAGGTCCATAGAGAAGGACACCTGTGAAATACTGCTCTAATAATGTTATAAAGTTGATGGAATGATCTGTAGTAGCATGGAATGTCTTATAGGTACAAAGTATGAAACTGCAGTGTCGACTGTCTGTAATATCTGACTTCAACCCTGAGTAACTTGCAAAACACTTTTGCTGGAAAACCACACTTGTTTGGGTAACCAACAAGATATATGAGTCATGGATGTGGACATTCTGTGATACTCTGTACAGTCAACAGGCAGGGCTAGGAATTTAAACATGGGAATGCACCCACTGCAGGCAGGCCTAACCCTGGAGATGGTGACATGTCTGCACCCACAGAACCCAGGGCCACAGCCATGGGTAGTAACACAACCCTCCCTGATCACTCATCCATTGCAACATCCTGACTCCAATATGTGGCCATCCAAGCAAAATGAGGTGGGCCATACATATATGTGTGAAAAACACACACCTCCAGGCTGGTCAAACAGTCTGACACACACAAGACCCTCCAAGTGCAGTCAACCATTGAGGAGACCCCAATAAAATGTACTGGTAGCTATAGCCAAACATATCTGCCCAGGACACACACCCCCACATATCATATCCCCTTCAAATATATCTGGTCTGGAGTATGCCTGTCACCCTGATCCTGTCTGATTTATATTACCCAACTGTGGATTGGAAATCAGACCAGGCCGGAACATAAATGCACAGAGATCCCACCATTGTAATATATCACTAAGGTGCTGGACCATTTCCACAGCACTGGCAGTCAATTGTTTGCAGGCACACCCTTCAACAAGCTGGATAGTGCAAGACTACTTAGCATTTCGCCCACAAACCTTGTGTGTGTATCATCCATCCTGTATTCCTCTGGTAAATCACTGTGATGATCTGAGGAGGTATGTCACCAGGTACTGAAAAAGAACATTACAGTGTAAAATGACATATATGACAGATGTCTGCTAAAACCAGCCCTGTAACCCTTGCAACCCATACATTACTGAGAGAAATTGTCACAATCATTGTATGGCCCATTGTCCCCACATTTTGATAGGCTATCTCCAGATATCCTGCACAAACAGGTTGACAGGCATGGCTGTAGCACAAAAAACAGGACTGGAATACAACAATCCCTGGAATGTTGTCCCACATGTACAATAAACAGACACAGTGGGCATGCTCATACACTTGTCAGTAGGATCTAGGAATGAACAAACCTTCCCCACCCAGTGCACTTTCCATTGCCCCACCTTAGCAGTCCTGAAGATGTATGTTACCATAAAAGTCACTTTTGTTAGACTCAGCCCCCTAAGCTTCTGGCATGTATGATAACTGCATAACAAGATAGTACAAATAACTAGTTAGGTAGGAGTTCTAATCTCAGTCCTGGCAAATGTAAATGTGTGTGTGTGTGTGTGTGTGTGTGTGTGTGTGTGTGTGTGTGTGTGTGTGTGTGTGTGTGTGTGTGTGTGTGTGCATTCACAACTAAAAGCTTTTGGGTCAATTCAAACCCAGTACACCTTCTCTTTCCCTACTTAACAGTCCTGCAGATTGATATCCGTCATCTTTGAAGTGCCTTTTGTCAGGCATCAGCCCCATAAGCTCTGTGGTGCATGCAATAACTGCATAACATGATAGTACAAATAACTTGCTAGGTAGGAGTTCTAATCTCAGTCCTAGCAAATGTAGAACTGTGTGTGTGTGTGTGTGTGTGTGTGTGTGTGTGTGTGTGTGTGTGTGTGTGTGTGTGTGTGTGTGTGTGTGACAGATGTATGTGTGACAGTTGTGTGTGCAAGACTGAGGGAGTTGTATGTTTGTTTATAGGTGAAACAGTTTTATGCCATTCCCACACATGACACGTCACAGTGCCCCACCTTATCAGTCCAGATGATGTCAGTCCCTTATCAGCAACATTTGGCCAGCTGCCAGCCCTGTACGCTCAGTAGTGCATGCGATAAATGCTTAACACTATAGTACAAATGACTAGTTTGGCAAGGGTTCTACTGTTCTGGCAAATGTATGTATGGGTTTATGTTTGTAAGTAGAAGTATCTTGATATGTTTCCCACCCACTGCCCTACTTTATCAGTCCTGCCAATGTCATTCCCCCCATATCAGCACCTTTGTCCATCTCTCAGCCCAGTAAGCTCTGTAGTGCATGTGGTAACTGTGTAACACTATGATATAAATCACCAGTTAGGTAGAGATTCTACTCTCACATCTGGCAAGTGTATGTGTGTCTGTTTGTAGGACAAAGTATTTTGATAGGTTAAACACCCACTCCACTACTTTATCAGTCCTGCTGATGTCATTCCCTTTATAGGTTCACAAATGTGTAATAGGCAATGGCCCAGGAGCCTTAACAAGCATAGCACATAGAAGGGCCCTGCCATTGTGCCACATGATGTTACATACCAGTGCCTGTATCGAGTATAGCCACTGCAGTTGTCCTTGGGTTGAACTGTCTATTACCTATTCACTTATCAAGAATTCTCTGGAACAGGGTCAGCTAGGTGCTCTGCATGACATGTATGAGAAGTGTATTCCAGGGCACGTGCAGTCTTTTGGTGAGGGACCTGTCCCACATGCATGTTGTGGTGATTGTGTTACTGAGATAGAGGTCTCTACAGTGTGTGGTGTGGATGGATTTATATGTAGCATTTCTAAACCAGCTGGGTCAGGCATGGCTTTGTAAGTCAAGCACAGATAGATGCTAATTAAGTGATATGACACAGAGACTAGCTTCAGTCTGCTGAGCCTGTCTGAGTAGGATGTACGCTTAATGCCTAGGAATTCCTTTGTAAGGTGCTTCTGTGGCTTTCCCAACTGTAGCAGGTGTCTAGTGAGGTATATGGCAAATGGGCCATAATACTTGAGGAGTGGTCTAATGCGGGAATAGTAGACAGAGATCATTACCTCTGTATTCCTGGATGCAAAACCCTTGGTAATGCAATGTGCCATATAGAAGGACTTCCTGACCATAGTGGCAATGTGGTGCTTGAAGGAGAAGTTGCTGCCAACCTGTGTCCCCAGATCTTTTATAATGCATGCAGTATTCATTGGGCTCCCATTTGTGTGGTACTTACTGGGAACTGAGTGTTTTACCAAGGGTGATGATGATGCATATTGTGGTGTTAAGCTTCTGGGCATGGTTTCCACACCACTCAGTAGTCTCAGTGGGGTGTGTGCATCACTTGTTGAGTTAATGATAGCTCCCACCTTGCAGTCCTCTGTAAACTTGGTCAACCAGAGTTCCTCTGTGTTGAGCTGGACTCCTGAGAAGTGGATGCTGGACAGGACACTACCCAGTACTGATTCTTGTTGGACTCCACTTGTGACTGCTTGCAAGTCTGACCTGGAGTTTGCCACTGTCATACTTGTGTGTTCTGTGAACCAATTTGCAAAACAAACAATGATATATGAATTGATGCCTAGTTTGTGGGGTTTATCAATAATCTCTCATTAAGGGATGGTATCACAAGCTTTGGACAGATTGATGTAGGCTGTATGCAGTGCCTTACTGTCATACACAGCCATTATGACTCAGTCAAAGACGTCAACTAGGTTGAGCAGGCATGATCTGTAATTCACAAAACCAAACTGTGTGGGTCCAGAGTTAGGAGATCATTTGTATCTTGGTCAGTCAGGTCCCTTATGATGTGGTCCATACCCCTACATAGTAGACTTGTCAGGCTAAGGTTCATAGGTTCATAGGTTCATAGGTAGGTACTAGGCTATTGGCCCTAGGGCCTATATAAGCCTACCCAAAAGGGTACCCTGGCTTTCACCACCCAAGAAAATTATTTTCCTGTGCTCCTGTTCAGCAGAGCCACAGAGATGATCCCTGGGGTTAATTTCCTATTTCCCATCCAATCATCAAGATTTTTTTTGAAGAGTGCTAATGAAGAGCTTTGTTTGATATAGATAGGTAGTTTGTTCCAGAGTATGGGAAGTCTCTGGGACAGGAATCTATCCCTCCGGCATGTTTTGTTTATTGTAGTGAAAAGGTTTAGGTCCCTAGAGCATATAGCTTGGAGGGATTGGGATTTCTTTAAGTGGAGCATGTCCAACAGCTCTGGGTTTGACATAGCTTTGTATGTTAGGCAGAGATTGCCTCTGAGTAGGTGATATGCGATGGAATAAAGCTGTAGTTTTTTGAGACGATCTACATGGGGCATCTGTTTGAGGCCAGTAATCCTCTTTGTGAGGTATTTCTATGACCATTCCAGTTGTAGATGTCTTGTGAGGTACATACCAAAAGGGGCATTGTACTCTATAATGGGTCTAATGAGTGACAAGTAGAGGGGAACAATGACCTCTTTTTTCCTGGATGAGAAACCTTTTGTGATGAGGTATGCCATGTAGAAGGATTTCCTGACTACTGTGGCGATGTGATTATCAAAGGAGAGACTACTGTCCAACTGTGTCCCAAGGTCTCTTATCACACTTTTGGTTTTAAGTAGACTACCACCTATGTGGTAGCTCAAGGCTGCAGCCTTTTTACCAAAAGGGATGACAATGCACTTTTTGGCATTGAGCTTGAGGTCATGGCTTTGACACCAGGCATCTGTCTCCGTGAGGCCCTTTTGTAGGATGTCTACATCATTAGGAGTTTCGATTATGGCTTCTAGTTTGCAGTCATCTGTGAACTTCATTAGCCAAAGACATTCTGTGTTAGCCTGTACTTCAGAAAAGTAGATACCAAACAGGAGAGGACCCAGGACTGAACCCTGTGATACTCCACTTGTCACTGGTCTGAAGTCAGATTTGGAGTCTGCTACTTTCATAGTGTAGGTTCTGTCAGTGAGCCAGTTGGCAACCCATTTTGTGGCATACGGATTTATACCTAGTTTAGTGACTTATCTATAATTTCAGAGTGGGGGATGGTGTCAAAAGCCTTGGTGAGATCTAGATAGGCTGTGTGAGCCACCTTACCCTCATCTACAGCTTTGGTGACTGCTTCAAAGAAGTCTATCAGGTTTAGAAGACATGATCTGCCTTTTACAAACCCAAACTAGGTGGCATCCAGAGTTTGGAGATTACCAGTTTCTTTGTGTATAAGATCCATGATGATACGTTCCATGGCCTTGCTGACCAGGCTTGTTAGGCTAATGGGGCAGTAGTTCATGGGGTCCATGGTGGCTCCCCCTTTGTGGAGTGGGATAACCATTGCTGTGCGCCATTCAGTGGGCACAAAGCCTGAGCTGAGGCTATAATTGAACATGGTGCTTAGTTGGGGTGTCATTTCATTCTGCAGTTCATATAGAATGCAGCCTGGGATGTTGTCAGTTCCCATGGATGCTGTGTTCTTGGCTTTGGAGAGTGTGTTTTTTACCTGTGCAGCTGTGATTACAGGAACTTTGCATTCTTCCAGTATAGAGATGGGCTGTTTAGGGGGTGAGAGGGGGGTAAAGTTAGCATTGAACCTATCTGCCAGGCTGTTGGCAATATCAGTTGGTTCTGTATATTTAGTGCCATTGTGCTGTACCTCAGAGCAGATCTGAGTGTTGCCATTGAGATTCTTGACATAGCTATAGAATGCTTTATGGCTGTCTTTAGAATCAGTGACAATTTTGTTTTCGTAACTAGCTTTGGAGGATTTTATGAGGGATCTCAACTTCTTACTGAGGCTGACCAGGGAGTTACTCTTTTTTGCAACAGTTTCTTTCTTCTGTTGTAGAGTTTGTTTATGGCAGGGAACCACCAGATTGGCTTTCTTTTTTTGGAGGATAGCATCTTGGTTCTGTTAGGGATAGCACAATCCATGCACTCGTGTAAGTACTTATAACGTGAATTTGTGTGGGATTCAGCAGTCATACCTCTATTGTCCATCTGCAAGGGTATGGTGAAGTTTGTCACTTCTGTCTTAAGAAGTGTGAAGTTGGCTTTGGAGAAATTGTTTATGGTGGTGTCCCTAATGGAGGTGGGGGTGGGATGTGGATGTCTAGGGTTATTATTTTATTTATTTATTTTACATTTGTTGACCGGGCTAGTCTAGCTGGATATATGTCCATTTTCAGTAGAGGCCCGGGGAGAAAAGCTCCACACAATTTAAACAAAGTTCACATCCATAGAAAATACATATTTAGAATGCATATACATTTTCTTGAACAGAGAAGGCTGCAAATTTACAAGTACATAACGAAGGTTACACATATTTGAATAGACTTAGTGTAGTTAGTAAGAAGTTACATTTAAATGTTACTAAAGAGTACTAGTTGAGAGAAGAGAAGAAAGCAATAGTGTCGATGTAGGTAATAAAGGAAGATAAGGAAAAATGAAATGGAGAAGCAGTTAGGTAATAAATCTAGAAGTAATATGAGTCACTTTAATGAATCCAGTACTAGCAAGGACTGTGAAGGAGAGGAAGCATAGTAGTATTTAATATGAAATAGATTTAGAGAAAAGAGGCAAAATAAGTTAGAGAGAAGTAGATTCAGAGATGAGAAGCTTGATTGATTCAGGTAAAAATGAATAAGTTGGTCAGTCCGGTTTAGGAAAGGGGCACATCCAGTGTGTTTAAGAGCTTAAGTTTATTTTTAAACACAGTAATAGAGGGAAGTGTGGTAAGTTCAGAGGGAAGTAGGTTCCAGGTTTTTCCAATAGAAATAGAAAACAGAGAGTTTCCAGCTCTATTATTTGATTTGTTGATGTATACAAGAGATTTATGTGATTATCTTAGGGACTTAAGGTTATCATAGGGGTGGATAACATTAGATAGGATGGGTGTTTTGTCAGGTTGATACAGTATTTTGTGGACGATGGTCAGTTGATTATATTTCAGATGCTGTTGAAATTCAAGCCATCCAAGGTGCTTTAGATTAATACAGTGATGAGTTCTATAAGGATTACCTGTAGCAAATCTGGCTATGCTATTATAGGAGTTTTCTAGTTTTTTAAGGTTATTTTTGGACAGATTTGTAAATATGGGTGAGGCATAAAGAAGGGTGGAGATAAGGTGTGTGTGGGCAATGGTAATTCTAGTTGCAGGAGTGAGGAAGGATTTAATCCTGTAAAGAGAGCCTATTTTTTTATTGGTAGTTTTCAGAATGTTGTTGATATGGGCATCAAAATTTAGGTTATTATCTATGGTGATACCTAGCAGTTTGGTAGTTTGATCTTGGGATATGAGTGTACCGTCATGGGATGATACAGAGAAGTCTATTGGTGGAGATTTACTGGTAGGTGTAAAAAGGAGAAGTTTAGTTTTTTTAGGGTTTAATAAGAGGCAGCGTTTTGTAAACCATAGTTCTACAGAGTTAAATGTGTCTTGAGATAGGGAGTGAAGTTCAGATACAGATGAGGCAGTGCATATAAGTGTAGAGTCATCTGCATATTGGATGTATGTAGCTTGGGGAATTACTTGGTGAAGGTCATTGATGAAAATAGAGAACAGGCGAGGGCCCAGTATGGAGCCTTGAGGAACTCCAATATTAACAGGTAGCTGAGTAGAGAGAGCGTTGTTCCAGAGTACAGCTTGATGTCTGTTATTTAAGTAGGAATGGAACCATTTTATAGCTAGTGTGTCAAGAGACAGAGATTTGAGAATGTTTATGAGTATAGCGTGATTTACCATGTCAAAAGCTTTGGGCAGGTCTATGAAAAGTGCAGAGGAGAGCATGTTAACGTTTTGGTTGTTATTGATAGTGTCAATAAAGGAAAGGAGGGCAGTAGTTGTGCTATGGGAAGGTCGGAAGCCATGTTGGGTGTTGGAAAGCAGGTTATTATGGAGAAGATGGTCTAGCAATTGCCTATGGATACATCTTTCCATGATCTTAGATAGAGGAGAAAGTAGGGCTATGGGTCGATAATTATAGAGTTCAGTGGAGTCTCCTCCTTTGTGAAGGGGAATAATATGAGAGACTTTCCAGAGTTTTGGGATATATCCTTCAGTGATGGTTCTATTTATGAGGATGGAGATGGGGTAAGCAATTGATTTGGCTGCTATCTGTAGGTATTCTGATGGTAGTTGGTCAGCAGAAGGAGTACATGGTTTCAGTTTTTGGATAAGGGTGAGAATAAATGCTGTGGGGACAGGTTGGAAGAGTAAAGGTTGAGGTGGGTTAGAGTCAGAATTGGATGTTATGTCTTGAGGAGAGAGCTGACAAGCAAGAGCTTGAATTGCTTTGATAAAGAAGGTGTTTAAGGTGTTTGCAGTTTGTTTAGGATTGTCTTTATCAGTGCCTTGTGGGTTAGGTGTGATAGATTGACTTGGATGTAATAACTGATTAATACTTGACCAGAATTTTTGGGGTTTATTGTGGTAGGTCTGCTGAAATTGGAAATAATTGTTTTTTTATCAAACACTATGGCTTTTTTTGTTTCATTTCTCAGTTGTTTGTAGTTTTGGATGTCAGTATGTTTTTTAGTTAAACGTGATTTCTTCCAGTATTTATTTCTGAGATGGATTTTTTGTTTAGTTTCCCTAGTAAGCCATGGAGCAGATTTTATTCTTATCCTGATAGAGCGGATAGGAGCATGACGGTTGAGTATGTTTAGGAAATTAATATTAAAGTAATCAACAGCTTCATCAAGAGAAAGGTATTTTAATGAGGACCAATTACATGCTTTAAGTTCACTAAGGAATATATCTAAGTTGAGTTTTTTCTTGGTTCTAATTTCCCTATATATGGGTTAAAAGGGTGGATTGGTTTTTAGTCTGATGATGTAGGTTAGTGAGTGGTCGCTTATGTCGTCAGGGAGGGTTCCGGTTTCATAAGTCTGAGGTTGACTATTAATAAGTATCTAATCTAAGGTGCTTTCTTTCTTGCTATGTTTGTTTATTCTAGTAGGGGAGGTAATAGTTTGGGTGAACCCATAAAGATTAATATGGCTCGTGGGGCAGTTGTTATTGCAAGAATTCCAGTCTATGTTAAAATCGCCTAGGATTATGGTTTCTTGGGGAAGGTTTAGAGATAACCAACAAAGTATGTTTTCAATGGTAGTGATATTATTACCTGGAGGAACATAGATACTAATAATATAGATAGATTTAGCTGGGTTTAGCTGAAACTTGGTAATAAGTATTTCAGCATTTGAGTCTTGGGAAGGTTTGTGGTTAAAGATGGTTATTTGAAGATCAGATTTGAATAGAACAGCTACTCCACCACCTTTCTTGGTTACACGGTCAAGGCGTATGATGTTATAACCAGGTGGTAAAATTTCATTGTCTTTTGTTGCTGGTTTTAACCAGGTTTCTGTTAGACATATAATATCAAATGAGTAGAGTTCCAAGAGAGCATGGAGTTGTGTTATTTTATTATTAATGCTCCGTGTGTTAAGGTGAGCTATTAAGAGTGAGTTTGGAGGTTTTATAAGTGGGTGAATGGTAGAGGGGTTTGGGTTATTGAGTTGAATGGTACTTGAGGTGTTTGGGCCAGGATTTGGGTGAATGTCTCCATCTTTTAGGGAGTGGAGTAGTGTTAGATGTAGATTATTAGTAAGTTTACTGAGAAGAAATGGATATCTTCTGGAGTTAGGGGAGTTATATCTAATGTGTACTGTCCTATGGTATTTAGGTAATAGATAGTTGGGTATGGATGTAACGTTGAACTGGTCAGTGTGAGAGGGTAGTAAAAAGAGGTAGATCATTTAGTAGGATGTAACAAGTTTGTGTATACAGGGTGCTCATAGGAGGTTAATAGGTAGACAAGAGTGAATGGAGGTAGAAGTGTGAGTATGAATAACATTTGTAAGTAGATTAAGGTATAGGGTTTATTCATAGACATGGTAGATAGAAATTGTATCTATATGTGCAGTGTTAAAATTGGTGAGGTCAGGAAGGGTAAAAAGAAAGATTGGTGAGATAGGGTGTGGTTTTTAAAAAGGCGGAAAAGCGTGAGAAAGTGTGATGGAAGTGAAACTGTGATTGGTGGAAATAGAGAGGGGATGTGGTCTGATAGGTATAAGGTTAGGACCCCTGGGGGTGGGTGGAAATTGGGGGTAGGGTAGGGGAGCAGAGTGGGCCCGCAGGGCGAACGGAGCGGGTTAGAGCAAGTAAAGATGAGCTCCTGGAGACAATCAGAAAGCTACCATTGTGGAGGAGCTCTAGGTAGTTCCAGGTGAGTGTAGAGTTGTAGTACTATAAACAATTAACAAGAGATAGTAGAGAAGGGAAAGGGATTAAAGTAAACCGAGGGGGTAGTAATAGAAAGGAGGATAAAAAGAGGAGAAGATAAGAAGTAAAGAGAGATATTATACTAGTGAAGAGAGAATGGAGTATAAGAAGCCAAGTTAAGGGTGCCACTTGGTGGACAACAGCTTGAATTACAGTTAGTTGGCTAGGTAGAAATAGAGAGGAAGAGGTGAGTCAATTAATAGAACCAAGGGGAGAAGGGTTGGAAAAAAAAAGGTGAGAATTGGAACTGGCTGCTGGGAACCTGGCTCAGGAGGGCGACTTAAAACATACACTACTTGGTTTTAAATAATACAGAACAATTCTGTCCACAGTTTTAGCAAGGGGTCAAATGTACTTTCTTTAGTTCCTTAGTAGGGAGGGATTTATAGTACAGGACAAAGGAGTCTTGGGGTGCAGATGAGATGGAAGTCTTTAGAGACCAGGCAAGTTGATTCCCAAGTTCTTAAATCAGAGAGGAGGTTGAGAGCTGTGAAGGTTAGAGAAGGAAAATGTAAGTTAGGTGAAATGGTCAGCAGTAGATTCAGAGTACAGTTTACACAGTTAAGGAAAATGCAGACCGTTACATTGTTAAAACCACCTTTAACACATACAGGTCCTTAAAGGGACCATTGTAAACAGTAGTTCAACAGTAGCTAGGTCTAACAAACAACAAGCATTGGTTTTGTGTCAAGTGTTTCATGTATCTACAAACTATTATAGAGAGACACAGTCAAATTGTTTAACAGAGTCAGACAGCCCACATATATAAATTCATTACAAGCAAGCCAGGTATTCCTGCTGAGTAACTCAGAAAAATATAGTAAACAGTATTAGGTGTGTCTTAAGAGGATGATGGCAAAATAAAACAGTAAAATCAGCAGACATGCAGGTGAAACATATCCAGTGCAAGTCCCTCCAGATGTCGCATTACACAGCTGGCTCACACTTCAAGAGCGAAGCAGCAGCCATACAGTTATAACACATGCCAGCCAGGAATGCCTTCTCTACAATCAAAGAGCAAGCAGCAGCTATACAGATTAAAGTATACGCTGGCCAATAATGCCTTCACATTAAATTAAAAGCGAAGCAACAGCTATATAAATTAGAAATAACACCAGCTTATAATTCCTTCGCACAATTAAGAAGCGTAATGTTGGCTAGGATAGTTTAAAAATGTTCGCTAACTAATAATGCCTTCACCATATTGAAACAGTAAGTGGTAGCAATGCAGCTTAAAAAAAGAAAAAATATTCACGATAGTCTTGCCTTCTCCACCAAAAGAAAGTGAAGCGGCAGTTATTCAGATCAAAGTAGACGCCAGCTAATCTAATAAAGCTTTCACTACAATTTGAAAGCAAAGTGTCAGTTAAACAAATTTAAAATAAACGCTAGCTGATAGTGCCTTCACCACAATTACAGTAAAGTGGTAGCTAACCTAGTTCAGATGTACGCTAGGTATTAAAGCCTATATCACACTTAAAGCGAGGAGGTAGCTATATAGTTAAAAGCACGCCAACTAATAATGCCTTTACCACATTTTTTAAAGAATAAAAGAGTGAAGCAGTAGCAAATAATGCTTTCACCGCAGTGGAATCACAAAATAATCTAAGATGGGCAACTTACATGTAACTTTGTGTTATAACATTCAACATCTTATTTTGATATTCTAATGCTCTCATGAGTAAGTTAGTTAGGTGTACTTCTCGGGAGCCAGCATGGGACTCTCCTGCTAATGCTGCGCTGCTAGGACTACTGCGTACCTAGGAATGAAAGGATGGCGTAGTAGTAACCCACGAGGAGGCACTATGTTTGGTGAATCGACTAGTGTGCTGACAGCAGTCAAGGTGCTAATTTGAGCGACTTAACCATCTAATGCAAAATCCACAAAGGCTGCTATTCAATATTAACTGAGATAAATAACGGAGAAATAAGCAGTATTCATCTGTTGAGACAGACAAGAGTAGCAGTTTATACATTTCAATTAACCGCTGAGTATTTAGGATGATAGTAGACCTTTAACTTAGACGTCTAATTCAGCAAAGCATAGGCTAATATTTAATGGTTACCATGGCAACAAGTGAGATATAAGCAGCAGTTATCAGTTAAAACAAACAAAGAAAATCAACAACTTGCATTGCAATATCCTACTGGGACAGGGACACACAGCAGCCAGGGCAGGATGCGGGATATTAAAGATGGCGCCACGCAAAGTTACCCTACTATAAGCCTTTGGGGAGGAAGTGAGGTGAGAAGAGGAGGGGTTAGGGTAGGTAGGGGGAAGGAGTCATGGGAGGGGCTGCAGACCTGGAATAGGTAGGCTACTATGGAGAGTATTCAGTAGCTGGAGGGAATAAAATGCCAGGGGATAAGAACAGTCAGGAGGAAGGAGAACAGGGATGCAGTCAGAAATAGTCAGATAGAAGTACTAAGGGAGGAAGAAATAGGTATTTGTCAAGTAAGATACGATGGAGAATGTAGTATTTCGTAAAGCAAGTAAAGATGAGCTCCTGGAGACAATCAGAAAGCTACCGATTGTGGAGGAGCTCTAGGTAGTTCCAGGTGAGTGTAGAGTTGTAGTACTATAAACAATTAACAAGAGATAGTAGAGAAGGGAAAGGGAAAAGTAAACCGAGGGGGTAGTAATAGAAAGGAGGATAAAAAGAGGAGAAGATAAGAAGTAAAGAGGGATATTATACTAGTGAAGAGAGAATGGAGTATAAGAAGCCAAGTTAAGGGTGCCACCTGGTGGACAACAGCTTGAATTACAGTTAGTTGGCTAGGTAGAAATAGAGAGGAAGAGGTGAGTCGATTAATAGAACCAAGGGGAGAAGGGTTGGAAAAAAAAAGGGTGAGAGTTGGAACTGGCTGCTGGGAACCTGGCTCAGGAGGGCGACTTAAAACATACACTACTTGGTTTTAAATAATACAGAACAATTCTGTCCACAGTTTTAGCAAGGGGTCAAACGTACTTTCTTTAGTTCCTTAGTAGGGAGGGATTTATAGTACAGGACAAAGGAGTCTTGGGGTGCAGATGAGATGGAAGTCTTTAGAGACCAGGCAAGTTGATTCCCAAGTTCTTAAATCAGAGAGGAGGTTGAGAGTTTCTTTAGTTCCTTAGTAGGGAGGGATTTATAGCACAGGACAAAGGAGTCTTGGGGTGCAGATGAGATGGAAGTCTTTAGAGACCAGGCAAGTTGATTCCCAAGTTCTTAAATCAGAAAGGAGGTTGAGAGTTTCTTTAGTTCCTTAGTAGGGAGGGATTTATAGCACAGGACAAAGGAGTCTTGGGGTGCAGATGAGATGGAAGTCTTTAGAGACCAGGCAAGTTGATTCCCAAGTTCTTAAATCAGAGAGGAGATTGAGAGTTTCTTTAGTTCCTTAGTAGGGAGGGATTTATAGCACAGGACAAATGAGTCTTGGGGTGCAGATGAGATGGAAGTCTTTAGAGACCAGGCAAGTTGATTCCCAAGTTCTTAAATCAGAGAGGAGGTTGAGAGTTTCTTTAGTTCCTTTGTAGGGAGGGATTTATAGCACAGGACAAAGGAGTCTTGGAGTGCAGATGAGATGGAAGTCTTTAGAGACCAGGCAAGTTGATTCCCAAGTTCTTAAATCAGAGTGGAGGTTGAGAGTTTCTTTAGTTCCTTAGTAGGGAGGAATTTATAGCACAGGACAAAGGAGTCTTGGGGTGCAGATGAGATGGAAGTCTTTAGAGATCAGGCAAGTTGATTCCCAAGTTCTTAAATCAGAGAGGAGGTTGAGAGATGTAACTTTGTGTTATAACATTCAACATCTTATTTTGATATTCTAATGCTCTCATGAGTAAGTTAGTTAGGTGTACTTCTCGGTAGCCAGCATGGGACTCTCCCGCTAATGCTGTGCTGCTAGGACTACTGCGTACTTTCTTTAGTTCCTTAGTAGGGAGGGATTTATAGCACAGGACAAAGGAGTCTTGGGGTGCAGATGAGATGGAAATCTTTAGAGACCAGGCAAGTTGATTCACAAGTTCTTAAATCAGAGAGGAGGTTGAGAGTTTCTTTAGTTCCTTAGTAGGGAGGGATTTATAGCACAGGACAAAGGAGTCTTGGGGTGCAGATGAGATGGAAGTCTTTAGAGACCAGACAAGTTGATTCCCAAGTTCTTAAATCAGAGAGGAGGTTGAGAATTTCTTTAGTTCCTTAGTAGGGATGGATTTATAACACAGGACAAAGGAGTCTTGGGGTGCAGATGAGATGGAAGTCTTTAGAGACCAGGCAAGTTGATTCCCAAGTTCTTAAATCAGAGAGGAGGTTGAGAGATTGCAATATCCTACTGGGACAGGGACACACAGCAGCCAGGGCAGGATGCGGGATATGATCTTTTGGTCGGATCTGACCAAAGAGAAATTGATATCTGGTGTGGAACACCGGTCACCCATGTTGGTAATCACCAGGTCTAGGATATTGCTGCCCCTGGTGGGGGTGTGGATAAGTTGATCCAAGGCATTGAAATTTATGAATTCCAGAAAACATTGAGCAAAAGAGTTGGTACAAGAGTAGATTTTACAATTATGGTGGGGTAGTTGAAATCTCCCATTATAAGGGTGTTGGGTTGTACCCTAATATTTTCCAGTGTATCAAGAATTGAGGAGTTGGAATCCTGGGGCATGGTAGGGGAACCTGTAGCAAGTTACAATTTGGATTGCAGACTTGCCAAGAGTTAGTAGCAGTTGGATAATCTCGGATGCATTATGATGAGCAACTAGCCTGGAGATGTGGATATCCTTAATGAATATGGACATGCCTTCACCTTTAATGTTTCGGTCCAGATTAGGTGGCCGAAAGGTGTGGTATGAATTATAGCCTGGTAGGCAGGGGTGCTCTCTGGAGCCTTGAACTAGGTCTCTGTCACTGCACATATATTGATGTTCTCCATTTTTAGGTGTACCTCGAATTAATGCATTTTGAGGTTTAGGCTTCCAGCATTGAGTAGCATTACCCTCAGATTTTGCTTGCTTGTACCTGTTAAGGTGGTGAATTTGTCATTTGGACCTTGCCTAAAAAAGGCCCGATAGGGGTGGCAAGAGCCTTAGCCAGTATCCGGAATCCCTATGGAAACAGGTGCAGGCCATCTCTGGCAATGCATCATAGTCCGTCGATCATGTCATCCCAGGCAGAGAGATACTGGATCCACTTAGAATGACACCAGAAGCTTAGCCAAGTGTTGAAGTCAATCATTTTGTCCTTGTGCTGTGGTATCATTTTGGATTATGGCAGGATGCTACTCAGGGCTAGGGTCATACCTGCCTGGGCTACAAGATCAGAGAGCTCCTCCATGTCTCTTTTCATGTAGTCCAGGGAGGTACATCTCAGGTCACTCACACCAACATGTACAATGACAGAGTCATATTTGTACTTGTTGTGGAGTGACCTGAGTGTGTGCATTATGTGGTGGATCCTGGCACCCGACAGGCAGCTAACAGTAATTTTTTCCTTGTTTAGGCTGGTGAGTGGAACATCAGTGTGCCTGACTATAGCATCACCTATAAGTAGAGTGTTGCGCACGTTGTTATGCCTTATGGGCAGTGGTTGAGTAGCACACTGAGTTTGTGGGCTATGTGTCATTTGGGTTGTGTTGGGGGTTGGAGGTTACTTGCATGTCTGCTTTGGAGGTCTCTGTTGCTTGAGCAGATTTTAATTGAGAGCCTCCATGAATGTAAATGTGTGTTTCGTGTTTCTGTGTATTTTGGCCAATAATCCCCAGGGTCTGTAGATACTACCCCTTTATGGAGAGTGATGACTGTAGCTTTGTGCCATGTTTGAGAGACAAAGCCTGAGGTGAAGCTGTGTCTGACCAGGACACACACATTTGGTCCAAGGTCACTTTGTATGTTATGTAGAATACAGTCATAGATATGTTGGTGTCCCACGGAAGCTGTATTCTTGCCTGTGGACAATGCAGGTCTAACCTGGCCTGCCATACTGCTGGGTGCCTGCCATTCATCTGCCATTGTGATTGTACACTTGTGGGGGGAAAGAGGGGTAAAGCTGGCACTGAATGTGCTGCCAAGACTGTGGCCAATATCTGTTATTTCAGGATAGGAATTAGCATTGTGCACTAACTCACAGCACTTGTGTTTAATGCTGTGGAGGTTGTTGATGTAACTATGAAAGGTTTTTGTGGTTGTTGTTATTGTCTGCTGCATTTCTTCCTTCATAGATGCCTGTAGAGAATTCCATGAGGGATCCCAAGTTGTATTTGAGGCTATTAAGAGGTTTCAGCAGTTATCAGACACCACCTTTTTCTGCAACTGTGTCCTCCTTCTGTTGTACACTTTAGTAATGGCAGGGGACCATCACATTGTCTCCCAGTGTTTGAAGGACAGTGTCTGGGGTCTATTGGCTCTGGCTAGTACCATGCATTCATGTAACTGTTTGTACAGTACATATGTGTATGATTCAGCAGTCATGCAGCTATTTCACATTGCCATGGGTGAGTGAAGTCATCCACCCCTGTTTTTATGTCTGCAAAGTCAGCTTTGGAGAGGTTTTGCAAGGTGGTTACCTTTGTGGGGGGTGTGGCTGACATGGTAAGTTCCATGTTGATTACAACCTGTGTGGATATCACCAGGTAGGGACTGACAACTGTGGATGAGCAACAGTCCCATATGTAAGTAGTCAACACAGGTCATGGTTGTTGCATCCTCTACCAGGAGTCAGTATGAGCAAGTCCAGGGCATTGGAAATGATGAATTCAAGGAAGTGTTGGGCCACTGTACTGGTGCTTGGCTACTTTCCCCAGGTGATGGAGGGGTAGTTGAAGTCTCCTACTATGTCAGTGTTGTGTTGGACCTTCATAGATGGCAGGGTGTTGAGGAATGTGCATTGACAGTCTAGGGACATAGATGTGAACCCATAGGAGGCTATGGTCTGGATTGCACTATTTCCCCAAGGCAGTTGTATTGGAAGTATCTCTGATGCATTATGCTGGGATACTAGTCTGGAGGTTTTCCTATCCATAATGAATATGGAGACAACACCACCTGTGGAGGTGTGGTGTGGTCCATGTTTGGGGGCTGACAGCTGTAGAATGCATTATAGCCTGTTACTGCAGGGCTACTGTACTGTCTGCTGCTGTGAACCACCTCTCCATTACAGAAGAAATGTTAATGTCCTCCACTCTGAGGAGCGCTTTGAGTGACTGCATCCTGACAGATGTCTACTGTTGAGGTTGGGAGGGTGGCCTAATGGTTAAGGTGTTTGCCTTACAAACATAAGGTGCAGGGTTTGAGCCTCACAAGGAATCTTTGGCTAGGCTTACAATGGCTCGCAAGGGCAGTTAGCCTAGTACTAACCTATGAAATATAAAACAAAGACACCTATGAAACGTAAAAGCAGCATGACCCTCAGATTGCATACATGTCTAGTTGTTATGGTGATAATTACATTTGGAACACTGCCTAATAAGGCATTATAGGGGTCACAAGACACTTAGCCAGTATCTGGAAACCCAGGGCTGACAGATGTAGGACATCTGTGGCAAGTCATTGAGGTCTGTCAATCATACTATCCCAAGAAAAGTGATGCTGGATCCCCTGAGAATGACACAAAACACATAAGCCAATGTTGGAGTCAGTCATCCGTTGATAGTACTGCAGCATCATTCTGGGTGATGGCAGTATACTGCTCAGGGCTACTGTCACACCTGCCTGGACCACATAATCAGAGAGTTCAACCATGTATCTTGTCATGTAGACCAGGGAGGTGTGTCCCAGGTCATTTACACCCACATGGATACAGAGTGATACTTGTAGTTGTTGAGGAGTTCCATGACTGGCTATGTCATGTGTTGGATGCTGGCATGTGATAGATATTTGGCTGTTACCTGCTCCATATTTAACTTAGTGAGTGAGATATGTGTGTGCCTCAGTATTGAGTTAACCATGATCAATGTATTGTGTACAGTGGTTAGCCTTAGGACCTTAGATTGAGGAGCACACTGTGTAGGTAAAATATGTGTCCCTTGGCATGTGCCATGTTGTGGTGTCTGAATGGGTGTCTGTCTTGCTGGTCTATGTTGTTTGGGTAAATGTCCATTGATTGCCTCTGTGAAGGTTGGTGTGTGGTTTTTCACTGCATGTTATGGCTGTCAAAGTGGATGTTATGGTGAGCTATGTGTTCCACATGGTGTGGTACAGGTGATGATCCTATCCTCTTGACCTGCTAGTCCAGTCTTTGCTGGAGAGTGCATATGGCTACATTGGATGATATACGGGTAACCCTTACAGGTCTGAGTGTTTGGAGTCTAGAGGAGAGGGTTGTCTGTGTACATGAGGCAGTTGACACAGTCCTCAGAATGGACAAGTGCACCAGGTTAATGGGTGAAAGCACAGAAAACTGCACTTCAATCATGCCAGGAGGGGTGGACATAACTAGTAAATACTGGGGCTACTTCTGTGATGAATGAGTACTGCTGATGGCTCCCAGGTGTGCCACACTTATTGATGCAATAATCTGGTGAAGTGCCAAGCTATAATGCTCTTTGAAGTGCAAGACAAAAAGAACTAGCATGATGTAAGGGTGAAACTGAAGGCAGAGTTTCTGCCACCTGTAATACTTTACCTCAGCTGTGCAGTTATCAGCAGCTTTAGCCCTTTAGCCCTTTGAAAGTTCAGTAAGCTCTGTAGTGCATGTGGTAACTGCGTAACACTATAGTAGACATAACTAGATAGGCAGGAGTTCTAATCCCAATACTGGCAAGTGAGTGTTTGTGTGTGTGTGTTTGTGTGTGTGTGTGTGTGTGTGTGTGTGTGTGTGTGTGTGTGTGTGTGTGTGTGTGTGTGTGCCTGTGTGTGTGCGTGTGTGTGTGTGCATGTGTGTGTGTGTGTGTGTGTGTGTGTGTGTGTGTGTGTGTGTGTGTGTGTGTGTGTGTGTGTGTGTGTGTGTGTGTGTGTGTGTGTGTGTGTGTGTGTGTGTGAGAGAGAGAGAATCATGTACTGTCTGGCTTATGCAATTTTTTACTTGTCTACTATCCTTCAGACTTCCCTTCACCCCAATTTAGTAGTCCTGTTGATGTCATCCACCTAGAAGTACCTTTGGACTAAGTGAAAATGTTTAAGCTCTGTGGCACATCTGATAACTGTATAGCACTATAGTAGTAATAACTAGATAGGCAGGAGTTCTAATATCACTACTGGCAACTGTTTGGATGTGTGTGTCTGTGTGTGAAAGAGAATCATGTGTGTGGGTTATCCCATTTTTGACATGTGTACTACCCTTTACACTTCCCCTCACCCCAATTTAGTAGTCCTGTTGATGTCATCCATCTAAGAAGTCCCTTTGGACGAGGTGAAAAAGTATAAGCTCTGTGGCACATCTGATAACTGTGTAGCACTATAGTAAAATTAACTAGATAGGCAGGAGTTTTAATCTCACTACTGGCAACTGGATTTGTGTCAGTGTGTGTTTGTGTGAAAATCATGTAGTGTGTGGGTTATACCATGTTTGACTTCTGCACCACCCTTTACACTTCACATCCCTCCAATTTAGTAGTCCTGCTGATGTCATCCACCTTAGAAGTACCTTTGGACTAGGTGAAAATGTCTAAACTCTGTGGCACATCTGATAACTGCGTAGTGCTATAGTAAAAATAACTAGATAGGCAGGAGTTCTAATCTCGCTACTGGCACCTGTTTGGATTTGTGTGAGTATGTGCTTGTGTGAGAATCATGTAGTGTATGGGTTATACCATTTTTGACTTCTGTACCATCATTTACACTTCCTTTCACCCCAGTTTAGTAGTCCTGTTGATTTCATCCACCTTAGAAGTGCCTTTGGACTAGGTAAAAATGTATAAGCTCTGTGATGCTTCTGATAACTGTGTAGCACTGTAGTAGAAATAACTAGATAGGCAGGAGTTCTACTCTTACTACTGGCAACTGTGTGTTTGTGTGTGTGTGTGTGTGTGTGTGTGTGTGTGTGTGTGTGTGTGTGTGTGTGTGTGTGTGTGTGTGTGTGAATCATGTAGTGTATGGGTTATACCATTTTTTATCTGTGTACTACCCTTTACACTTCCCCTCACTCCGATTTAGTAGTCCTGTTGATGTCATCCAACTTAGAAGTACCCTTGGAGTAGGTGAAAATGTATAAGCTCTGTGGCACTTCTGATAACGGTGTAGCACTATAGTAGAAATAACTAGATATGCAGGAGTTCTAATCCCAATACTGGCAACTGTTTGTGTGTATGAGGATCATATCTTGTGTGGCTTATACCATTTTGATGTGTGTACCATACGCAGCTGGTGACCACCTCCCGATGCCATTACTTTATATAGTGTGATAACAGCATCTGACTCACATGCAGCAAGTTAAACCATTGTACAGTCCTTTGTATAGATGTGTCTGGTATATCCAGATGTTTGCTACCTATATGTGGTCGGAAATCATCTGTGTGCCTTAACAATGACCATGTATGTGATATGGTAGCCAAATAGACCACAGCAGGTGTACTGACACATATGGCAGCATCAGGTATCATACCTGACTGAAATATCACAGTGATATGACATTTGCCACCCTCTCAGGTGACCAGCTTTGTAGGTGCAATACATGAGTCTAGATGCTTGGTTTTACAAGTAAACTGTTCATGTTATGTGTCATATTAAAGGTTGGAAGAGGTGTGGACTGGCATACTGTGGTCCCAGTTTGTATGTATCAGAAACACCTTACATCTTAACAGGGGTGTGTACACAATTTATATACACTGTATACCAGTAATGTGTCACACATTTCCCTACCTTAGGCCATTTGTCCAGCCCATTTTGTTGGCCTCTGTCCAGACATCTTGCAATGACATGTTGTGTGGTATGCTACAGGAATGTTGAATTCACCTCAGATAGGCCCCATTGGTGACCACTGTGATGCAATGCAGTTAACCCCACCACAAGTGAACATGCACATAAAGCAATATAGCTATTATTGATAGTTGTGTACATGGTAAATTGCATTCACTTCACATGCTTGGGGTATTGCCAGGCCACAACAGAACAATGTCATACTCTCCAGCTTCAGGCTGCTGTCCCATATGCAGACCAGAGGGTCCTAGGTAGTTGTGAGATGGTGGTTTTGTCAGCAGACTCACATGTGGACTTGGTGCAGGATGGATGAAGCATGTCTGCACATTTACAGTACAAACCCCAATGATACACAGTTTTCTGTCCTCAGCATAGATGTGCACCTCTGTGCATTAGAAAACCCCATCCACAACTGCAATTGGACCTGACACATGGATGTAGATACAATTCAGATACAAGTATGTCTGATACATTAGTGTACAAATCCCCACTGGGCCCTTACCTGCATACTCCCTGTCCATTGTGTGGTTGCCACCCACCTCCAGCATGTTGGCCTCTGTACCCTGGTGTTGTACTAGGGTGTGTGCCTCAAGGTTGGTGGGGGCTCATATGCTACATGACCTGGTTGTGTGATGGATGACAAAAAGAAATGTGAAGTCATATGTATGATGTGGTGATGACTGTACCCAAGGGTGACAGAGTGGTCATTGCAGCAGATGTAAATGGGCATGTCGGTGAAGGGAACAGAGGGTCTGTGGAAGTGACGGGTATACATGGTGTTAAAATGAATGCAGACAGTGAGATGGTAGCAGAGTTTGCAAAACAGATGGACATTGCTGTGACAAATATGTACTATAACATGAGGGAGGAGCATAGCATGAGTTACAAGACTGTAGTAAGATGCATACAAGTGGAATATATCCAATGTAGGAGGGCCAGTTGGAAGGAGATTGGAGAGTGTAAAGTGGGTGAAGGGGGAAGTGTATTTAGGCAGCATAGAATGTTGGTCTGCAGGATGATGTTGGTGATCAAGAAGCGAGGGAGTGTGAGTTCAGCAAAAGGGATCACATGGTGTGAATTGGAAAAGGCTGATTGTGAGGTGGAGTTCAAGAAAGAGTTAAGACAGACACGGGTGGTACTTTCAATTTACTACATATCTGGTTAAGTACAGCAGAGCTACAAATCGAGATAACTAGAAAGATGCTTGGCGTGACGTGGACGGAGGAAGTAGTACAAGCAGACCTGGTGTTGGACTGAGGAAGTACAAGAAAGTATACAGAGAAAGAGGATGTGGAAGAAGGAGTGAGACTGTCAGCAAGATGAGAAAAGTAGACAGGAGTGTAAGGAGATGAGGTGCAGAGCAAAGAAAAATGTGGCAAAGTCTAGGGATGAGGCATATGAAGAGTTGTATGACAGTTTGGACACTAAGAAGGGGTGGCACTAGTTGTACCAATTGGCTAGACAGATGTACTAAGCTTGGAAAGATGTGCAGTAGATAAGGCTGATAAAGGATGATGAGGTAAATGTACTCACAAGTGAGGAGAGTGTGTTGACCACATGGACAGTGTACATTGAGAGACTGATGACTGCAGAGAATGAGACAGAGAAGATTGGATGATGTGGGTATGGGGAATCAGGAAGTGCAACAGCTTAACAAGGAAGATGTAAGGATAGCTATGAAGGGGAAGAATACTGGCAAGGCTGTTGTCCCACATTACATACCTGTGGAAGCATGGAGATATTTAGGGGAAATGGCAGTAGTGTGTTTAGCCACACTATTTACTGAATTTACTGATATCTTGGGTGGTGTGAGGTTGCATGAGGAATGGAGAGAAAGTGCTTGGGCACGGTTTTAAGAATAAGGTTGATGTGCTGATCTGTGGTAACCACAGAGAGATAACATTGAGTTTGATCTGCATTTAGAGTAGGGAACTGATTTAGGAGACCCAACAGAGGTGGAAATATGTTGTAGAGGGGAGTAATGAAGGTCAGCAGGACTACGACAGATTATCTGTGTGCGAATGAGAGGGAGGATAGCAGAATGTTGAGCATGCATGGGGTAGATTTGACAAAAGTGGATGCGCTTAAATCACTGGGATCAACATTTCAGAGTAATGATGACTGTGGTGGACAGGTGAAGAAGAGAGTACAGGCAGGATGGAGAGGTTGGAGAAGAGTGTCAGGACTGAGTTGTGACAGACGAGTACCAGTAAATGTGATATGTAAGGTTTACAAGATGGTAGTGAGACCACCCATGTTATATGGGTTGGAGACAGTGGCAGTGAGAAAAAATGCAGGAGTCAGAGCTGCACATAGCAGATATACAGCTGTTATGATTTGCACTAGGTGTGACATGGGTACACAGGTTTAGCAATGTGTATATGAGAGGGACAGGCCATGTTGGAAAGATATGACACAAAGTTGGAGAGGCAGGATTACATCAGTTTTGACATGTGCTGAGGAGAGCTGCTGAGTATATTGGGAAAAGGATGGTTAATAATGTATTAAATTAATTAATTAAAACAATTCAAGTCAATAAGGAGCCTACAGTTCGTGGATTCTGTTTCTATTTACCAGTTGGTGTTTTTTGGTGCTTTGCACTAGTGTTCGATTTGTGGATGGCTAATAATGTAGCTGCCAGGTTAGAGGAAGAGAGGAAGTCATCAGATAAGGAGTATGGATGTGGTGAGAGAGGACATGCAGGTGGTTGGTGTGAGACAGCAGGATTCATAGGACAGGCAGAAATGGTGACAGATGATCCACTGTGGCAATCCTGAATGGGAAAAGCCAGAGGACAATGAAGGCGGATGTTGTAATGTCAGTCTTCACGGATTTGCCAACTATTTGACATACATACAACTCTATGGGTAAATGAATACAAATATGAGGCACACATATGGTCAGTGTGCATAACACTGGACAGTTAAATGTTATGAGCTCAGTATATAACATGCAGTTCAACACACAAATCTGCAACAGTACTTTACTATGCAAATACCATGTATAGGTGTCTCCCATATCTGAGACAAACAAGTATATTACTATCTGTATTCACAAGTAAGATATGGATATGTACAACATCCCAGTAACTGGCCTAGCATTGTAAAAGTCAGTATTGTTCAACACACTCCATTAGTAGTCATATGTCAGCCATCCTTTCCTGGGGTCTTACCCATGAGCTATGTCACTGCAGACAGAGCCAGATGCTATGGCCATAGTTTCTGATCAGCAATATATTAGTACAGCAAGCTTTGTTGAGACATATATGTTAACCCTCCTCTTTTACATTCTTACATACCCTCTACTGCAGTCCATGAGATGCTTACTTGTTTGACATACCTGTCTTTGTATTTTTCAAACTATAGTTGGTTATCTGCTGTTATTTGTTGTCTTTCCCCAGTTTCTCCCACTCCATCTCCACACACATGTAGGGTGTACATCTGTGTTGCCTAGACAGCAGCTTGCCTTTTGTAGGTAATACTCATGAGCAGCTGATGACCTGAGCACCAATTGGTGTTTCCCAGTTGCTAATTTCATGCAGAGCAGCTGTGTATTTTTTTCAATAGCCAATGTCATGGCAACACACTCCTATAACTGAGTATTCCATGTGGGTCTTGGCTCTTTCCCCTACCTGTGAAGAAGACATCATTGAGGCTAATACCTCTTACAACAAGACTTGTGGAGACAAGCCAAATAAATGGTGGAGAAGGTTCAAGACTTAGGGGCAGAATGTGAGTATTGCTGTTATATGTTTTGAATGCTGCTAGTTTAACAGGATTTGTCTGAACATGCTACTCCTGCATGGGTTTCAGTCTGAGAAAGTTCTGTCTCTGCATAGCTTTCAACTGTAGGGCTATCTACACAATGGCCAGAGGTTAGCCTGTTATGTTTGGTCTGTTCTCCAGACAGGTGTTTTCCGTGGCAAATCAGTAGCATACTCTGGTGATTACAATCAGTAACTGCTAACATCCATTTGTTTCTCTGACTTTATATCCCACAGAAAATATATGTTGCAACAAACCCTGTAACACCAACAACTTTCTCAGTGTATAACAGCAATATTTCATGTATGGCCATGTATTTGGGCCTCTGTCCACCAATTATGTCAGGCTTTGTCCAGATGTCATACAGCAGGAGGTAGATAGGTATAATGGTCTGTCATTATTTATTGCTGTCATTCCTGCTGAGGGGAAAGGCTGGAAAACGTGCTGAAGTCTGTATATTCAAGAGGTTGGTGTTTAGAGAATGCTCTTAGATGCCCTTGTAACATATTTTATGTGGGGGAGAGTAACACGTGTTTTAAAACTAGGTTGTTAGAACATGTGAGTCATATTACTGATGAGAACAAAGACAGTTCTATAGCTGTACATTTGAATAAATCTCACCATGGGGACAGTAGTGGGTTACAAAGTAGTGTTTTGGAAAAAGTCTGTTTCTCAGTTTGATGAAACATTCATAAAAAATTGCTATGTACACAATCAGTGTATTATTATTAAATGTGATACATCATCCCCTAGGGGGTTAAATGAGGAGTGTAATTGGTGGCTGTGTATTTAATTATGTAATTAAATGTTAATTGCTTCTTGTGATTAAGGCAAGTATTTCTTGTAATGTTTTACTCCTTGAAGGATTTGGCTAAGACATCAGAGTATAATAAACATGTGAGAATTATTGGCTGGTTGTATTTCTCTTTGCTATGTTCAGTCATGTTAGTTGTTTTGCTAAGCGGTTGTTGTATGTCTGGCCATTGTGTATGGCCTATCATGATTTTGTAGCAGTGTACTGTTCACTTATTTATCTGGACTGTGGGGGGTGGGGGGGTAGATGTGAGTGTAATTGGTCCTTTTGTATGCTACCCCAGTTATGGGTGGTCTATCAGCAGCATATGTTTGTATGGGCATTTTGAGACATGCATGTACATATATATATATATATATATATATATATATATATATATATATATATATATATGTGTGTGTGTGTGTGTGTGTGTGTATGTACACACACACACACACACACACACACACACACACACACACACACACACACACCTCAGTATTTATTGGTAATAGATCTATATATTGTTATACACATATATGTATCTCCATACATATCTCTCTCTCTATGTATATGTTTATTTTCAGATATATATTTGTAGATACCAATCCTTCCTAATTGCACAGCACGTCTTCCCTATTGTAAACTGGCTGTAAGGTATGGCATGTTTGAGAAAACAACATCTCAGATGGCATACTGGTAAAGTGCTGTGACTATGGCGCGCAGGGTCCTAGGTTCAAGATGTGCAAGGGCTGTTTATTTTGTTACTAGGCAGAAGAAGGACTGTTGGATACAGAATGATTAAGGCATGTTTTGAGTCACTTTAAGCATGTTTGTGTGGGTTTGCATGATGGTAAGCAGTGCAAATGTACAGTTAAATGAATAGGTGCTTATACCATGTAGGCCTTGCTTACCAATGCACAAATCTGCTTAGCATTTACATTTAAGCAATGCTTAAACCTGCTAAGCTTAGCTCAGCCCTGTTAACCATTGATTACATTCCAGTCTGATAAAATAGCAGGGTAATGACATCTTTAACAAGTGTATTTAATTTCCTGTACATAACATGCTTCTATGTGCTGTCATTACAGTAGCAAGGGGTGTGACTATATTGTATGGGACACTTGGGTGTACATGGGTAGTACCACAATATTTTTTTTTGTTTTATACATGGGTAGTATCCCAGGTTATATGCAGTCACACTTGCACTTTACACCAGCTACAGTGCTCTGGTTGACAAAAATAGTTTAACAAATATTGTATTATTAAGTTAGTACTTTTAACAGTGTTTTTTCAAGTATAAGTAGATTGCATTTTGTAGTACTTGAACCATACACCCCTGCATGCAAAGCTGGGACTCTGAGTACTAACTATCTTGTTCTTGGTGTTTGAGCTGTATGTTTTTATGTATCTCATATTGGATTTTGATATGATATTATGATATTAACTGTAGATTACTATGTCTTTTGGACATGTCATTGAGGACTGCTGTCATGTAGTTATAGCATACCTTTCAGTTTCAGACTTCTATCCTTCAAAACATTCATCCTAATGTATAAGCTGTTGGCTATCTACTTTCTGTCTGTCCTCTGTACAGATGTGCAGATGTCAGGTATTGCTAAGGCCATACAACTACGTAGGTGCCCACGTAGCATTGTGCTGTGGGCCAGGACACTGCTGCTAGTTCTAACATACGGGACATTTTTTAATGTGGGCTTTGCCCCTTTTCCTTGGCTGTGCGAGGGAGATTACAGAGGTGGTGGGCTACAGATTCACATACAGTAGGTGGCAATACGTCACAGGACAGGACATTTAGAGACAGCCCAATAACATGGGGGACATATCCCCAGAATTGTGAACAGATTTTATATCTTCAGTGCTGTTATACACATGGTATATTGATATATAGACAGGGTTTGTGTGGACATGCATTTAGTGAGTGACTTCACGACTGAAAGTGACATGTCTCTGTCATACCTCTCCACTGGCATACTGTCAACAGACTGGCCACATGTTTGCTTGTTATGTTTTGTCTTTTCCCCAGACAGATCGAGCAAGTATGACCTACCCTTCACAAAACTAAACTGCGTGGGATCCTGAGTCTGCAGATTTCCATATACCTGTTTGTTTGGTGCAGGATGATGCACTCCATAGCTTTGCATAACAGACTTGTCAGGGTATTGGGGCAGTAGTTCCCAGGGTCTGTAGTCACTCTTTCTTTGTGGAGAGGGGTGACTGTAGCAGTGCACAATTTAGTAGGGACAACGCCTGAGGTGAGGCTGTGATTGAACAGGACACACAGGTGAGGTGAGGTGCCAGGTCACTCTGTACTTTCATGTAGAACACAGCCATGGATATTGTCAGGTCCCATAGATGCTATATGCTTGGCCTTGGGCAGTGGTGTTTTAAACTGTGCAACAGTAATACTTGGTGCCTGGCAGTGTACTGATATTGTGATTGGTTCTTTGGAGGAGGGAGAGAGGGGTAAAGTTTGTACTCAATATGTCAGCCAGTATATTGGCAATATTTGTTGGCTCAGTCTAGGAGGTACCTTTGTCCAGTAGCTCAGAGCAAATCTTGGTATTGCCATGGGGATGCTTTACATAACTGTATGAGGCCTTGTGGTTGTCTTTACTATGTTCTCCAATTCTGTTTTCACAGCTAGCTTTGTAGTATTTGATGAGGGATCTCAACTTTTAATTGAGGCTAAGGGTGTTTTTCCAGTCTTGGGACTTCACCTTATTCTGTATCAGTTTCCTCCTTCTGTTATACAGTTTCTTTATGGTCAGGGACCACCAGATCAGCTTTCATTTTTTGGAGGTGAGGGTCTTGGTTCTATTGGTCATGGCGGTATCCATGCATTTGTGTACATGTTCATAGTACATTGTTGGTTGATTCAGCAGTCATGCAACTAGTCTCCATTTGCATGGCTGCCATGAGGTTAGCCATCTCTGTTTTTAGGAGGCCAAAGTTAGCTTTGGAAAAGCTTTTCATGGTGATTACCTGTGCAGGGGGGTGGGGGGACTGTGGAACTCCAAAGGTGATTGCTTTGTGGTTAGATCTAACAAGGGAGGAGTGGACTATTGGTGTACAGCAACAGTTGCCCATGTTAGTAAGGACTAGGTCAATGTGATGGGTAAGTGCATTGGTACATGAGTAGCTTTCCCAGTTAATGGTGGAGATGTTGAAGTCAACCACTATGAGAGTGTTATGTTGGACACTAATATTCTCCAGGGTGTTTAGGAACATGGAGTGTGAGTCTTGGGACATGTTTGGGGACCTATGGCAGGCTACAACCTGAACCACTGTTTTACCCAATGTTAGCTACACCTGCAGGATCTGTGATGCATAATGTTGGGCTACCACTCTGGAGGTGTGTGTGTGTATATATATACACACACACACACACACACACACACACACACACATATATATATATATATATATATATATATATATATATATATATATATATGGATTACCATTACTATATCGACAGCACATTCCATCGAAACTGACTTCACCGACACAGCAGTTCATCGACAACTGAAGAAATTATGTTTCCCACATGATAAGTAACCGTTTGGCCATCAACCATCAAAAACCACCAGCAAAACAAAGCCAACAATGTGGGGGGCTATGCCCCCCACACCCCCCTTAGTAAACATTGCAACTCCTAGAACGCATTGCCGCGGGGGTAAAGGAAAAATTCAGGTTGATGGCCAAATGGTTACTTTCCATGTGGGAAACGTCGTCTCTTCAGTTGTCGATGATCTGCCATGTCGGTGAAGTCAGTTTTGATGGAATGGGCTGTCGATGTAGTAATGGTAACCCATATATATATATATATATATATATATATATATATATATATATATATATATATATATATATATACGCACACATACATATTTATATATATGCATATATTATATTTATATATATAGATATATTTTGTTTTAGGAACATACACATATATATATATATTACCTTATATATATATATATATATATATATATATATATATATAGACATATACATATATATATATATCATATATGTGTATATTTTATATGTATAGCTCTACATATATTATGTATTAATATTTCCATATATATATATATATATAATACATATATATGTATATGTATGCAGCTCCTTACACTTATACATTTATATATATGTAGAAAACGTCAATAATTTTAACAAACCTTTTCCCTACTGTTAAATTACTCTACTGAATGATATGTTTGAAAAAAACATCACACATATCTACAGCTCAGATGGCTTAGTGGTAATTTGATGTGGCTGTGGTGCGCAGAGTCCTGCGCTCAAGACTTGCAAGGGCTGATTATTTTGCTCCTGGAAAGAACAAGGACTGTTGGATATGGAGTGATTAAGACACTTTAAGTAGTTATAAGTGGGTTTGCATGGGTTTTTAGTGGCTGTAACTTCCGGTCAACTATGCCTACATACAGTTAGCCTTAAAAGTGCTTAATTTGTGTAGGCATCAGTTAGCACAATGCAAACAGGCTTAGTCCCGCTTACTATTGCTTACTCCAGGTTACCCCCGTGCTAATGTCTTTAAAAGAAAAGAAAATAAGGGGTGATAGGAAAGTGGTGAAAAAGGGGGCACAAAGAGTGGCAAACAATATGAAAGATTGCTAGGGATGTGCAGGAAGGGTGTAGGGAAGGTCCATAGCTGTCCATTTCTTCTACAGCAACAGCTGTGCATATATACTGAATTTGGAGATACATTTGGACACTCAAACCCTTGAGAGATGGGTTAGGACAACAATAATGTGTTGTGAAGTCAATTAGATCAGATTACATGTGTCCAGTGAACACGTGTGCGAAATGGACAGCTATGTATGGGGTGATATGTTTTTGGGGAACAGATTGCCCCTTTTTTTAAGGTGAGAGTGGGATGTTGGGGAAGGGTAGTAGGTATATTTGAGGAGGTAGGTTGGGTAGGAAGACAGACAAGACAGCATATGGGGGCAGTATATGACATGTGGGGGGTAAATACCATGGATGAGGAGGGGTGTTTGGTAATCAGAATCCCACAAGCCCCCAAATGGATACAGTGGGACTAAGATCCCCAACCATAGGTAGTCACCACTGCACCTTCATGGCCTCAAGGGTGACTGTGCTGGGGGCTGAGCAGGAGGGGCGGGCAGACCCTCTAAATGCACCATGTGGCCCTTAAGCTAGCATAGCGGATCTCCCAATTCTTTGCGGAGCTCACTACGCACCACACCCCAGACCTGACTTTGGGTGACAGGATCCTGTCTGTGCAGGCACCTGAGGGGGGATGAGCCCCACCCCCTGAAGCGGTTCCACTCAAAGGTGGTGCAGGATCAGCAGACAAGGAGGTCACAGGTGGCCCCTCAGATGTGCTGGGGCCCAGTGCCATGGCCAGATGAGGTGGGAGAGGCTGATCCGCTGGGATCAGCCTTCCCAGACGTGCTATGGTGTTGCAGTTTTAGAGTATGTTGTTTAGTCATGAAAAACACATTCCAGGATTAGTTATAACAGCATGCATGATTATTCCCATTAACCCAAAACAACATATTTGGAACATTTGCATAGCCAACAGAACACATACATATATGGAACCACAGTGGGCATTACACCGGCATGCAGGTTACATTGATAGCAACAGGCCACCAATGATAGTATTTGAACAGGGAACATTAATTGGATAACATTTCAATATTTGTAGAACAATAGGATACATGTCCAAACAGTAGGTTTGGTGAAAAATATGCCCATTTATTTGTGTGTTTAGATTATCGGTGAAGATAAGGTGGGGGAGAGAGAGAGAGAGATGCCAATTAACAGATGAAGATTCTTGCAGTAATCACAACTTTAATTATCATTGCTCCAATCATTACTGTACAGGTATTATTACAGCAACCTATGGCCTTGGGTTGGACAGAGGTATGTCTGTACACAGTGTATATTTACAGCCTTCTTATACCTACTTTATACCCTTTTTTATCTGGCAGACCTGTGGAGGTGATTTCTGTTAACACTGCCTGATTGTTTCTACCCATATTCACATAGTCAGGGTTACATATGTGCACTCATAGTGTGTGTGTGTGTGTGTGTGTGTGTGTGTGTGTGTGTGTGTGTGTGTGTGTGTGTGTGTGTGTGTGTGTGTGTTTGCATGTGTGTGTGCTACTACCATACTCTGCCTTGATTTCTATATGTCACCCTGGTTGTTGGCAGCAGGGACCAGTAGCTGTGACAGCATAACATGTGAACATTCCTTGGGGGAGACTACATGGTGTATGTACTTATCTTGCTGTCATTTGCAGCCTTGGGGTTGGACAGTGGGTGATTGGCACAGTATAACTACAGCATTCTTATAGCTATTTTATACCTTTTCTTACCTGGCAGACCTGTGGATGAAATTTCTGTTAACACTACCTGACTGTTTCTACACATATTCACAAAATCCTAGGTGAAATTATGCATACAGCTTACTACCACTCCCATGATTCAAACCATGCCTGCTTGTACATAAAATACAACAAAAAGTTTTGTGTTTCATTAGAACAAGCTATTGAGAAACTGCTGTCTCTTCCTTGAATGTTTTCTGTCCAATACTCACTTGGTTGTACAATCTGACCTTATACTTGCGACGTTCTCATACATACATTCCTATACATAACTTTTGACATAGCAGAGTCTGGAAAACAATGATTAACACAACAGATATCAGATTCAGATATCAGATCTTGGTGCAAGAAATATTTCATATCAGTTAATCTTGTGTCTTACAAAGGCACTACCTTTGTCAGATGAGACTTGATTGTTTAATGCTTTCAGAGCTATAGTTGCTGTTCATAACCTGTACACATTTCAGTTCATACAATTCCACAGGAAACACAACCAGTCCAGGGTTTTGAATTTTATTGACAGGCAGTTACAGTTTTATTTATATATAACCTATATGAGACTATTACTGTAATATTGTCTGGTTTATTCAGTACAAACCACACCTATTTTTAATACTGCAAGGTAACATTCTACTCCTTTATATTTATTTGGTATGAATATTACAAGCTAGATTGTTACTCACCAGCCTTGCGATACAGCCTTAGCAGCCTGCTTGCATGGGTTTCCTGGTTCACAGCCCACTCAATTGGAGTTGTAAAGAAGATAGAGAAACATTTATGCATACCTATCCATCACATACACAGGTTCGACTTTGGTAAACAGTTCTTGATATTAATACTTACACATGCCTGGGACATCCCTTTGCCATGCATCTTGGGCCTACTGGTCCAAGAGCTCCCTCTTCCTCCACTTCAAGTTGGCAAAGTGGTGCCGGACCTGCTCACCAGTCCAAGGAATGACAGTGGCACTGATGAGATCACAGGCAAGACTTTCCCAGGCTTCCGCTTTGTATTGGGAGCCCTGGTACTGGTCCTGCAGCAGTCTCCTATCATGTTTTTTTTACAAGGAGTCTGACCATGACGGTGGACTCCTGTATGCCCCAGCGCTGCGCCCAAAAGCACACACCCTCTCCAAACACCAGCCATAGTGCCTACAGTGTGGAGCTACAACTTGTTATGAGCAGTATTCCCACCTGCAAGGTTTAAATATGACCGATTTCCCACCCTTTGCTGTGTCTGGACAGTTTTGAATATGCTAAGCAAAGCTAAGCACTGGGCAAACCCGCTTAGCTGGTATAAGCATTACTTAGAGGGTAGATGCTAAGCACTGTGCACAAATTTGCTTAGCTATGCTAATTCTTTTTTAGAATTTACATTTAAACAATGTTTATACCATCTACGCACAAGTTAACATTGTTCAGCTTTCCTTTTACAGACTATTAGCATTGTGGGGTTGATTCCTCATTAATGACATATTATGATATACATGTCTACCTTCCATAACATTCCCCTATGTGCTTTCATTACAATACATTCTTTTCTGGCTATGCTGTATGGGACATTTGTGTTTATATGGAGGTTTCACATTTGTCCTACACTGGCACCTCACATTTGAACCTGATACACTACCCTGGTTAACATATATATACATATTATTCACTATGTATTGATAACAAAATATATTTTCATGCTTTTTTAACAAATAAAAATGAATGGACTGAATGGGGACTCAAGCCACGAATGCCTATTTGCTAAGTGAAAGCTGTAACCACTATGCTATTTCACTTTACACTGGTGTGGCCATATATTTGTATTTAGCTCATTGGGATGTGTAAGCTAGGCTGAGCATTGCTGCGTGACATGCACTCCTGCTCAGCTACACTTAAAAAAAAAAAAAAAATACACGTGTTTTGTTTTTACTTACTGTAGGGCTTTGCGTATTGCTTTCTGCACCATTATCTGTGTATTGCTCTTACAAACTTAGAAAGTTGATAGAATAAATAGGTTTTGCATTAGCTTAATGTTTTGGTTCTGTGGAGTCAGGGAGGTACACATTTTAGAAGGAACACACCAAAATATATTTGTCAAGTATCTATTCAAATTTCAAAAACAGTTGTGAGGTAAGCTACATGGACATAACCTCTCAACTGTACAGATTTTCACAGAATGTCCAGATTTTTGCTTAAATAATGACAAACATTAGAGTTTAAGACTCCACATCCTTCAGAAAATTCATGCTAATGCAAAACCTATTATTCTATTAACTTTCTAAGTTTGTAAGAGCAATATTTAAAATCAGACCCTATTTGTCCCCCCATCATTTTAGGCTTTGTCCAGATTTTATGCCCTAAGAGGTTGAGAGGTATGTCCACAGATACTAACAGGTGTCCACAGACACTTTTACTGCTTTTGTATTGCCGTCCAGCAACTCTGGAGTGCAGGGGGCATGTATATTGTTAGAACACTGCTCTCTGACAAATCTCCTGCACTCGTACTCAAACCCATGTCCAGCTTTCCTGCTTTAAAGGTTGCTTTTGCACATTTATTAAGACCAAATGACATTCTTATATCATCTGAAGTTGTGTTTTCGGTTCCTCATCTGATGAACTATACAGTCAAATTATCTACAAAAATAAGTCTTTACACTTTGTTGTTTTCTGAGAGCCAGATTGTAGCCATGGCCTAATCTGTTAAGTAGACAGCTTAATGGGTTAAGGGCAAGGCAGAACAGCAGCAGTGACAGAGAGTCACCCTGGAATATCCCCCTTTGAATTTTTATCCTTGGATTAATAATTTGTCCTTTGTCATGGCTTAACTGCAAAGTGGTTTGTCAATGTTTTGTGGTTGCTGAAATGTAATCAATCAGTGTAGGCTGTATCTTACACATTTTTAAGCACTCTTTTATTCATGAGTGTGGGATACTGTCAAATGCTTTTTTGTAGTCTATCCATGCCATACTTAGATTTTTCCCATTTTACAATTCTCCATTACGACTTTATTTAACAGCAAATGATCCTTTGTTCCATATGAATTTTTTACTACACTTTTGTTCTATTGCAATGATTGAATTTTCTTCTAAATGACTATATATCTGTGCCCATGGCTTGTCATGGATCACCTGCCCCTTCAGATATACGCACCTTCAGGAACACCTGGACCTCTGCCTGCTGGAGTCACATTTCCATTACCTTTCTTAGGGGAGGCTGATAGGTTCTCTATCGGTCGGTAAATGTCAAGGTATTTTTGGGAGAATGTACAAGCTTGAAAGATAAACTTCTTAGGAATGAAACAATTTTTATTTTGAAATTTAGTACTCTGGAGCCCTTTGGGCTTAATAAGGAGTATAACTGGAAGTATGTAATTTAATTATTGAATAATTGTGGGAGTGTATTGTCTTTTGTATTGATGGTTAGTATATTTAAAGTTGGTTTGTAATGTGTATTTTACTCTTGGAAGGCTGTGTAAGCTGAGGCACTAAGTCTTTTAATAAATTTGGAATTTTGGTTTTTCTTGGTCCAGTAGCCTTCTTTTTGTCAGTTTTTTTTTTGGTATTTGCTTTTGGTGGTATTGTTTATGCCATGGCTACTGACCCTGCCAATAACATGCCTCGTCTATTTAGAGAAGACCAGATGGATGTGTGCATGTGTGTGCCTTCTGTGGAAGGTTGGGTGCCGAGCTGGCAACTCGACACCGTGAAACTCCACTGCCAGTCATGAGTAGACAGGTGATCCACTGTGGCGACCCCTTACCAGGAAAAGCTGAAAGAAGAAGAAGAAGAAGAAGATGAATGGCACTCAGAGATCGATCGAACAGTATGTTCCACAACTAAATGAAAGAGGAATGAGATCTTATGATGGGGTAACTGCTGATTCTACTTCTCATCATGCTTGTGTGTGAGCTGTGGCTTCAGGCAGTGTGTGAGACATTTTATTGGGGAGCAGAATCGTTGTTGCATTAACCCTTTCCAAGATGTTAGTTCCTCTAGCGCGGTCTCCTTATCGGCAGAAGCCTGTAATCTTAGAGATAAACTGGAACAATTATTATGTAAGGAAACTAGTACCCACATTAATATTTTGTATGTTCAATGGTACATGGAATTGAACATAAGACCTAGGGGTTTGAGAGGCTCTAAACCACCTATCAGACCTTTTGATGAAGGGAATCCTGACAATGTGGTTTTTCGCAAAAGGTGGATTGAGGCAGCACACCAGTGTTCCATAGAATGGATTCGCATTCATGTTCACAGGGACCACCTTAAGAAATGTCAACTTAAGGAAGAAATTTTATCGGTGAGTGCAGAACTGCAAAAACTTATTTCTTCAGCCAAATTAGATGAGATGCTTTGTGAAATGAATGCCACACTAACAGAGTTGGACCAAGAGTTGGTAGAGCAGAAAAGTTATAAAATTAATCAAGATATCAAAGATTACAGTTTGGATAAAGCATTCTTATGGAAATACAAAGGTAATAGCTCCTTCTCTAGGGGAAGGAGGGAGCAAAGTTATAACAACACTTCCGTTTCCACCTCAGTGTCCTTTTTGACTTCGGAAGAAGCAGAATCAAATAGAATGGAGAATGGTGACAATGAACAGTTTCCAGCCTTACTGAGGCTAATAACCCTGCGGATCTTGATAGGTGTTTCCGGAACACCAGTCATCACAGCAATAACAGACAGTCCAACAACAGAAAACATGGTTGTCATGACTGGGGGCAACAGAGAAACTTCGGCAGAAGTTCAAAGGGCCAACACAACAAAAGAAAACGTTGGAACTAATAGGTGTGTTTCCCCTAATGACTCTTTCATACTTAATCTCTCTAATTGTAAAATTTCAGATGTTGTATTATCTGTGTTACATCTGGGACTCAAATTTATACCTACAGCCTTACCTAGGTTACATATATTAAAAAGTGAGATTTTTTTGCTCAGCAGAAAGCTACACTTAATTATTTTCATAGAAGTGATAATGTGGAATTGAGTGATGAAAACGTGAATTTAAATGTGAGTTCTGATTACTCCTTTTATTCCTATTCTTCAGTACCAGAGAATTTTGAGGAATATGATATTAATACATATATCAATTTGGATACTAGCACTATTCAAGTGAAAAGTTATTTTATTCTTCAATTCATGAACAACTGCATACAGATCTACATTTCCACTGTAAATTTTGAAGTAGAGCAACTTTATGATGTGTATTAGTAACAAATCTGATATTTGTTTTAATTTAAGTAAACAACAGTGTTTAGAATTTTGTGAATTTTGTAGTAATAGAAATTTAGTGGTGAAATCATCTGACAAACAAGACAGACTACTGAATGTTATTTCTGTTTACCTATGTTTGCTGAATTTATTTTATTAGTACTGATTTAAAACAAGGGAAAGAAAGGGAAGGGAAATCTGTTTTTGGTCAAGGGAAGAGAGGCTTAAGAATTTTCTAACTGCCCCGAGAACTCTCTAAGATGCTCTAAAAACTATTTGATTAATATTTACCTAAGGTAAGTCTTGATTACCATATGGGTACCTACACATTCATTCTAGACCTGATGTGATTACCCATTCTGGAAGCAGGAGGTGCTCTTAACAGGGTGGGAATTGTCAGGGTGATCATAGTTCATTCTTAGATTCTGCTTTGTCAATCCATAAATATGTAAAAGCACTGCAAACTAGAATGTAGGGCACCTCTACCCAGAGTCAGGATACCACTGATAAGCCATGTCTTTTCATAAGTGTAAATTGAAATTGGTGAGCTGAAGAGTGGGAAAGTAACAAAAGACAGTACACCTAAAGTAAATTTGGGTTCCTATTAAAACGACGAAAACACATTTTGTTGAATGCATTTTCGTCTACACATGTAGGGCGAACAGGCAAAACAGTGATGCGGCTGTTCAGTAAATTCTTTCCCTGGGAAAGAAGTTGCTTGACCCCTTCGTTGCTTTGCCTGTTCTGAGGTGTAGTGTGGTCCCTTGTCCAGTATAGCTCCCAAGCGTGATTGTGCAACAGTTACTGACCTTAGGGTTAGGGTGTGGGTTAAGGTAAGTGCATATGTATGAAAGTGTTTACTGTTTTTTATTTTGCATTAGATGTATGGTTGAGTTACATGTGTATGTTTTCAGCTGTTTACTTTTGTTTTGAGGGGGTAGGATTAGGGTTAAGGTAAGTGTGTATGTGTTTGGGACTGTTTATGTAAATGTGCAAGAGTTACTGACCTTAGGGTTAGGATACAGGTTAAGGTAAGTGCATATGTTTTAAAATGTTTACTGTTTTTTTTCGTTAGATGTATGGTTGGGATATGTGCATATGTGTATTTATTTGTTTACTGGTTTTTGGGGGGTATAATTAGGGTTAGGGTATGTGTTTGGAAGTGTTTAATGTTTTTTTTTTTTTTTGGGGGGGGGGTTGGAACAGCGATTTCTTTCCTTAGGAAAGAAATTGCTGTTCTGTGGTTTTGACATTTTCAGCGTTCTCTGAATATGTGTTGATGAAACACCATTCGCTGTTTTCAGCTTTCTGTGTTTTAATATGAACCCGTAAATTCATATTTCATTGGTAATCACTCATTGTCTCTTACAGTGTCCTTTTATTCAAATTATTTTAGTAATAATTTATTTGTTGTTGGCTTATTTAGTGTATGCTCCTCTGTTGCATTTAATTTATCCAAAATGACATATCGGACATGTTTTGGGACCTCTTAAGGGTAACGAAATATTGGATATTTTCTAAGTCAACATAATAATTTTTTACACTACTAACATTCCATCCTGATATATAAAATATTATAGAATAATAATAGAATAATATAGAATTTCATATCTCTTTTAAGAAAATTCTCCATATAATAATTTAACATATGGAGCTCAGCTGATATTGTTGGTTAAAGGTATGAGTGATAATACAATATATTTATCTTTATCTGTTGGATTAGGAATGACTTTCATTCCATGTTTAATGGGAAATTCATATTTACTTGTATTTGTTACTTTATAATTAATGTTTTATAGAAGTACTTTTTAAAGCCTGAACAGAATTTTACCCTACTTGTATTTAAAGAAGAAAGAACATTAAATTACACTCCCAAGTTTACACGCATAAAAATAACATTCAATGTTATCAGAGAATATGGTATAACTACTATAATCAAAATAAAAAAAAGAAGCAAAATGTTTCTTCCAACAATAACTTGAAATGGACTTAACATTCTTCTTTTTAAATACTAATGGCTTAAATAATGCAAATAAAAGATCAAACTTACTAAAATATTTAAATCTAAATAAGGCACAAGTAGTATTTCTCCAGGAAATGCATTTTAAGACTAATGATAGCTTTATTTGGAACCCTAAGGACTATACAGTCTTAGTTCAATCCTCCTATAGAATAAAGAAAAAAGGAGTATCAATTCTCTGGAAGAAAAACATAATCACTCCAAAATTATTTATAAATTTTAAGACAAAAGGTTTGTTATAATTAAATTTAATAACAGAATATGGACCTTAGCTACTCTATATTGGTTCCCAGGAATTGGAGCAGGAACGGTTAAAAAACACCTAGATTTTATTTCCAGCAGTTATAAAGGAAATCTTATACTGGGAGAAGACTTTAATTGTACCTTAGAAGCTTCTGAAACCACCAAGAAGTCTTTTTGCATAGCAACTATTTCAAAATCATTAAAAAGACGGATTGATTCATTTCATTTAATAAACACTTTTAAAGTAAAAGATGATAAATCCTTATTTCCCCATAAAGACCATATATTTGGAACACAAACCAGAATAGACAAATTATTCGTAGTTCAAGATTTACAAACAAAAATCCTCAACAATACAATAGTTTCATGCCTCTTCTCAGATCATGACTCTCTGATAATGAAGCTTCAAATAGAGTTTAAACCTTTAATCTTCTCAACTAGAATTCCATCATATATCATGAAAATTAAAGAATTCAGACCCTGGATGTTGTCAGAACTATAATTATTTCTTGAAATTAATAATACAACAGAAATCAGTAGAGTCATGGTTTGGGACTCATTAAAAGCGTATTTATTTGGTAAGACCTTTAGCTGGTACAAAAACAAAGTTAGAGAGTGGGAATCTGAATCATCAGACTTGCAAACCAGACTCTTGACAGCAAAATCTAAAAAAAAAATCAGAATTATCCAGAAGTCAAAAAAGAAATAGAGGAATTAAATAAAAAATATAATGAAATGCTAACACACAAAATTTGTCTAGCCTTGGAAAAATTAAAAAATAAACTCATTAGCCATGTCCCCCGGATATCTACAAAACTTATCTACAAGAATTAAAATACAATCTAAAGCAAATAACATTAGTAGTATATATCATGAAAAGAAAGGAAACAAGTATCAGATATAGAAGACATCCTTGAAGCATTTTGGTTCCATTATATGGAACACTTCAAAAAAGAAGATTTAGATACCAACCCAATAAAGTTAGATACAAACCTTATCGATATAAAAAAAATTTCAGAAAACTTAAAACTAGACCTACAAAAACCTATATCCTACACAGAAATTGTTGACAAGATAAAAGAAAGTAAATCTAACAAAGCTCCAGGGATAAATGGTATAATTACAGAAATTTGCAAACTCTTCCCTTCAACAGTAATATTTTTCATAAAACTTTGCTAGAAGTCCAGTCAGAAGCAAAGATACCACCCTCATGGAAATATTCTGTCATAACACCAATTCGAAAAGAATACACCATCAGACCTTTGCACCTCATACAGACCTATATCATTACTGAATAATGATTACAAAATATTCATGTCAATCCTAGCTAACAGAATGAAAATCCCACTTCATAGACAATTAATAATGATCAAACTGGATTTTTATATAACAGGCACATACATGATAATATTAAAATGATACTTACTCTTATAGATTATGTGAATAAAGAAGATAGAGAAACACTTGTAATCAGATTAGACATAGAAAAAGCCTTCGATTCCCTCAACTGGGAACATCTATTTAAAACTTTAGCATTATTTGAATTTTCTCCTCCTTTCATCTTATTACTAAAAAACATATATATTAATAACTTAGCCTACATTAAACTAGCCCCAGGATTCACTAATCCTCCGTATAAGACTTAATAAGTCTTACTCGGAGGCTGCAGTTGAATGGTATGACGTCAGCGTGCCATGAATATGCATGAGGGCACGCTGACTCAACCGTAAGTCTTACACGGACCGTGTAAGAAAGCAGGGGGCGTGTCCGACTGCCGAGCAGTCTAAATGTCCACGCCCCTGCAAGTGTTTTAAAACTAAATCTAAGCACACACAAAAGAGCGAGTCCGCTCAAATGTCCCTGCACCCAACACCACACTCCCTGATATTGTAAACCCTTACCACAGTTCTAAAATGCAAAACATTAAATATATTTTTTTTAAATCCCCAAAATAGCTGCTCATATTTGTGCATATGTGCGCGGGTGTGCCCATTATTTAACTAGAGTTAGCAATTCTGACATGGAAGAGCATAAGAAAGAATGTTAATGCAAATCACACCAAATAGCAATAGCGTAATGGTAGATCGTTTGCAGAAAGAAGAGGCATTCGCAGTTTGAGTCTCACCACTCCCCTTCGTATTTATTTTTTAAATCAGTATATGAAATAATACCTGACAAATATGTTTAAACATTACTAAAAAGCAGTGAAATGGCCAATGTATCAGTGAACAAAATAAATATTTTAAAGGATCCTGATATAAAATTGCCTGCAGTTAAGCAGCGCTTCACCCAGCGCAGTAGAGTTGCCTGTAGTTTAATAGCGCTTTACCTAGCGCAATAGAGGTACCCACAGTTTAATAGCGCTTTACCTAGTGCAATAGAGTTGCCCATTGTTTCATAGTGCTTTACCCAGAGCAATAGAGTTGCCCATTGTTTCATAGCGCTTTGCCCAGTGCAATAGAATTGCCCGTAGTTCAATGGCGCTTTACCCAGCGCAATGTGTTTGCACAGACATGCGTGCCAACCAGGCCACTGTAGGGCACCGAGGAGCAACATAGAGCAAAGTTGCTTAAATGCAGCCACACCCCCAGCTTGTCTGGATAGTATGAAAATAAAATGAATGACAAGGTTCGAACCCAGGACTCTGTGCATCAGAAGCAAATTACAGAACCACTAAGCCATGACAACATAGAGGAAACAGCCACTATTAACATTCATATACTTACAAATGGTAGTTTAACCATTACTAAGCAGGTCTGCAGTCAGCCGAGAATTTTACAAAACCACCAATCACAAAAAGGTGCAGGAAATGTGGCATATTTAAGCCCCACAGGTGGGAATACACGCCATAACTGATTGTAGCTTACATCTGCAGTTAGAATGTCTGGTGTCAGAGAGGGAACATGCTTCCAAGTGCAATGTTGGGGCATCGAGGAGTCCAAATACATGGTTTGGCTGCTTGTCCACTGTCACAAGTCAAGACTCCTACAGGGCCAGTTCCAAGGAAGGCAGAGGCTTGGAACCGGTTAGCTCGTGACCTCACCAGTGCCACAGGCATTCCTCGGACTGGTGAGCAGGTCCATCACCACCATGTAGACCTGAAGAGACGAAAGCAGGACCGCCTGAACCAATGGATACAGGAGGCCCGTGGGATGCGGGATGCCCCACAACTGAGTATGTAGCCATGGAATGCAGTATGTAAGAATTGATAATGGAGTATGTATAATGGATAGGTATGTCTCAATATCCCCTCATTTACTTTACAGCTGCAGGTGACCGTGCTATGAATTAGCAAGCCTATGCTGATAGGCTGCTAAGGCTGTGCCACCAGGCAGGTTAGTGACTATTCTGCATGTAATTTTATATAAAATATGGGAGAGATCATGAAAGAAAGTGTTGTAGTCCAATAATACAGCCATAAAATTGCCTGAATAAGTCCTCTGCATGTACTGTCAGATAAAAACGTCAGACAGGCAGAAAAAGAATGTAGAAACCCATTAAGAAAAGTAACATATGTCTGGAATAATATCTCTGCAGGCACTGTGATATAAAATAAGTGAGTGAGCCTGAAAAAAAATTGTTCTAACCTATTAATAAAGGTATAATATGTATTGAACATGTCTGCCATATACACCGTTAAAACAAATAAAGGAGTGAGTCTGTGGAAAAGTGTGTAATGTCATTAATAAAGGTCTAAAACCCAGAGTGTGTCTGTGTCACAGAGTCTGAAATGTTGTACCCTTGCAGTATACAAAATAGTACTGTTTGAAAAGGTGCTGGCAACCCAGAGTTGTGCAGTCCCATATAAAGTGGGTGATGGAAGTACTAGTAGCTGTGAAACATATATACAGTCCACAACAGGCAGTTACTGGCTGGCATGAATAAGTAAACCTGGCACACATGTAGCATGTTATTTTTTCCCCAGAAATGTGAGTGTGTGTCAAGAAATGCAGGGTTCTGTACAAATCAAAGTGAAAATGTCATGTGAAAACATCCCAGATATGTAGATAAAGAAATATAAATGCAATCAAGAAATATGTAGCAGTAACATCTGCATCCTGGACAGTTAGTAAGTCAGATATAGGTCAGGCATATATTGAACTAGCCAAATCCAGTACACAACCTAATGTAAAGTGGCAAGTGTAATAATACAGGTAGACGATATACACTTGCAGTCACTAGGAATGTAGTGTAGACTAAAAGGTCATTATAAGATGTTAACCAAGGTTTTTTCTACATCCTACTGTATGTGGTAAACCATGCAATTCCACAACTCAATGGGTATGTGTAATCGTAAATATTTGTTGGGACATATGTCCTATTGTTCTATAAATATTTGCATTCACGTTGATGCATGTGCCCTGTTTAAACACCACAATAATGGTGGCCTGTTGCTACCAAACATCCCTGCATGTTGTTGGAATAATCACTGTGGTTCAATATATGCATGTGTTATGCTTGCTGTTCAACTGTTGTACCCTTGGTGTGTTGGGTTAATGGGAATATTATTGCATGTTGTTACAACTAATCTGGAATGCTGTTTTGCTTATGTTGTAATTAAACACACCTAATCACAGAATGTATGGGAAGGCCGGTCCCAGCTGACCCACCTGTCCCTCCTCAGCTGGCAAGTGCACCTGGCACCAGCAGGTCCAGTGCCCAGCCCAGGCTCCCCTCCTCCATTGGTCCTGTGCTACCTTCGGGTGGAAGCGCTGCAGGGGATGGGGCTTGCCCCCCCATGCAAGCATGGACGGAGAAGGGCCACCTGTCACCCTTCAAAGGGTCCGGGCTGTGGTGCATAGGGAGATCCAGCGTTCAGTCGCTGATCCCCTATGCCAGCTTGAGGCGAGAGTGGCATGTCTCATGGGTGAGCCTGCCTGTCCTACACAGCCCCCAGCACAGCCACCCTCTGGACTGTGAAGGTTCAGTGGTGACTGCCCATGGGTGGGGATCTCAGTTCCACTGTTACCATCTGTGGGCTCATGGGCTTGTGATTTCCAAACATCCGACCCCATCAATTGTGTCACCCACCCCATGTGTCATACACCGCCCCTGTATGCGTCTTGTCTGTCTTGTCTGTTTACCTTCCCAACCTACCTCCCCGGACATACCTACTTCCTCTACCTCACTTCCCATTCTCACCTGAAAAAAAAAAAAAAAAGGGCAACCTGTACCCACAAAAAAATTACATCCCATACATAGCTGCCCATTTTGCACACATGTCTATCGGACAAAAATGTAAGCTGATAATTAGAATTGGCAGTACAACATACTTTGTTGTCCTCACCCCTTTCCAAGGGTGGAAGGTTTCAAATTTCACTCCAAATTCATTGCATATGCCAGCAGTTGCTGTTAAAGAAATGGGCAGCTATGGACCTTCCCTACACCTGTCCTGCACATCCCAAGCTTGTTTACCCACTGTGTGTCCCTCTTTGTGCCCCCTTTTTCACCACTTTCCTATCTCCCCATTTTCTTTTCCTTAAAAGAAATTAGCGCGGGGGTTAGCGGGAGTAAGCACTTTTAAGCAGTAGTTAGTGGCTTTGCACCAGTGTGCTCATGTGTGCGCTTAGCTAAGCATTGCTAAGCATCACGCAAACCCGTGCAAACCCACTTACAACTGCTTAAAAGTGCCTTAGTGACTGTGTATGACAGAGCCCTTGTACTGCTCAGCAGCAAAATAAAATACCCTTGTCAGTCTCGAACCCCACACCTTGATCTCACCAGTCTGCATGAAGTACAATAAGCCACAGCAGATATACAATAACTTGGTGCTGTAAGAAATATATCATGCATTACAATGAGTGAATGTAAAGGGAAAATAGGAAAGCCATAGGAACACATTGCAATCACTACTGTTGTATGCCAGTTAATTCTCTAATTCGAAAAGAAAATACATACTCCCATGTATCCAGTGTTAGCATTAGGAGGTGTGAGTAAACGTACACACTGAGAAGAGTACACTGGAAGAAGCAACAGTCAGGTTTCAGTACAACATGCATATCACTGGCTACAACCCTAGCTTCAGATATGAGACATATACCAACTTTCTGACTGAGACAACAGTGTCCACAGCAAACAAGCATGGGCCCCACCTTGCACAACTGAAAGGGCTACGCCTACCTAACCTAGCATTTTATAGCAGTGTCCTGCAATCACAGTGAGTACTGCAATTACAACACAGCAGGCTGCATGCAATTACTAAATGGTGGGCACCAATTGGTGCAGAGGCCATCACATGCACATGTGCAGATACCTAGAAAAGCAGCCTGTACTTGCTGTCCACACATGCAATAATATCAAGGCACCAACTGAGAGAGAGAGAGAGAGAGAGAGAGAGAGAGAGAGTGAGAGAGACAGACAGAGACAGAGAGACAGACAGATGGAGAGAAACAGGCTGTAAGAGACAGACACTGAAAAGAAAGACCAACACACAGAGGAATCCAAAACCAAAAAAAAAAATAAATAAATAACAAAGCAACAGCTACAACAGACGGAGGTGAGGAATACAAAGGTAAGGTATGTAACAGATATGTATTTGCTGGCATCCGAATGATGTGTCTGAAGGGTACTGTACATACTGTGAATCATCCATATGTGGCAGCAGTCTGTATCTATATGTATATGCACATGTGCATAGGGCAAGGGACATACTGCAACTTTTAGTGAAGGCTGGACATATATATGTTGTTGAAGGTTGCTATGTGCACATATGTATGTAGGTTGTAGTGTGTGGCATTGCAGACAGCAAGCAGTGCCGGTATATGTCATGTGGTGGTTAAACGCTGTGGGACTGTGCTACAGGCAGTGAGGCCTGCTACAGCTATATGGCCCGAGGACAGCAAAATGCATTCTGCACAACACTGTGCAATATTATTACATAACCGTATGTCTCACAACTGTTGCATAATTGACATCCCCACTATGAAAGGTAGGCAGTATATGTGCCTATATGTGCATCTATATGTACAGCAATGGATGTATACATGTATGTGTATATATATATATATAGATATATATATATATATATATATATATATATATATATATATATATATATATATATATATATATATAGATAGATATATTGATATACAGATATAGATATATATACATGTATAGATATATAGATATATAGATATATATATATATATATATATATATATATATATATATATATATATATATATATATATATATATATATATATATATATACATATATACATATATATATATATATATATATATATATATAGATATATATATATATAGATATATATGGATATATATGGATATGTATAGATATTTATAGATATGTATAGATATCTATAGCTATGTATAGATATGTATAGATATGTATATATATATATATATATATATATATATATATATATATATATATATATATATATATATATACAGAGAGAGAGAGAGGGAGACATGGGGTCATACGTACTGCAACAGGTGCCTGTTGACCAAGGCATGGACTGAACACCAGTGTTAGTACTGCAGTGCCATACCCCATTCCAAAACACTTTACCCAGTAACTACCACTTAGGTGGTAGCCTGCCTAGCACTGAAGGTGTCAGAAGGGAACATGGGACACAGGTGAACAGTAGCCTCCCCTTTGATAATCACAGTGCCACACTAGTCTTCTAATCTGTCTACGTGGTATGTGTCATCACAAAAGGTGTGTCATCCAGGGAAATATAGGTCAGTGTTCCCCTCTACTCATCACAATACCCCATGTGGTATGTACCTCACATGACAACTACAGCAAGTGGAAAGGCCACAGACATACCTCACAAAGAGTAATATTGCCCTCAAAGACATGTCCTATGCAGACTGTCTCACAAAACGACAGCTAGAGTGCATTGCATACCGCCCACCCAGAGGTTACCTCTGCTGGACATACAGAGGTATGTCACACCCATAGTAGTCGGCCAACCACCATGTCAACACCTCACAATCCCTCCGGGCTACATGACCTAGGGCCCTAATCCTCACCACCTCACTAAACAGCACATGCTGGAGGTACAGGTTCCTATCCACAAATATGCCGTACTCTGGACTAAACCACCCAGCATTAACAAACAAGGCTCCTCATTAGCAGATGTTATACATATCCCTGATGATTGTTTGGGAGATAGGTAATATGCCCTGGGAGTCACCTCTGTGTATCCGGTTGACAGGAGCAAGTGAAATCACATTGCATGTGTGTCAAAGGCCAAGGTAGCATATGGCTAGGCTGCTTTAGGCCCTAGGGCCAATAGCGTATTACCTACCTATGACACAGTGCACACACACACACATGTACTCAGTGCAATACCTGCTATGTGAGGTGGAATGAGTGTGACAATGAATGTGTGCAAGGTCTGTAAAGGTGTGATAGCTTAGTGTGAGGTTGATTCTGTCATGGCAGTTTGTGTCCTAGGTGTAAGGCCAGAGAAAGATGTGTCAGTTATTGGGATACAGACATAGTAGGATGGCATATGTTGTAACATAGTTCCTTGTGTACGACTGTGGTGTCCCATTGTAGGCTGAAGCAATACATGTATGCTCAGTAAGTGGTACTGCTGGTGAATCCAGCTCACATATGAACTGTTGTATTACCTGAAGCGGTAGGCCTAAACAGCACAGCATGGTGTATGTTCACATTGCCTGGTAACACTGTCTTGTGTGTTTCCTGTAGTCTGCACAGATTACATACCTCAGACATAGGTATCTGTAAGTAGGGGCACATAGTACTGTATGGTACACAGGTAATACTCATCTGTGTTGGCATACATTTGTGTGTTGTATGTATGTCTGATGTGTGTGTAATGATGCCTGTACCATGCCCGCAATCACATGTGTGTTACAGGGTATGTGTGTGTACCTAGCAACATGTATACTCTGTTACAGCAGTATGCCAGCTATATTAACAACCATGCACATATGTTAGCTAGATGTATGGAATCAACTTCTAGGGTGGTTTACTGGTAATACTGTAAATGTACTTTACATTCATTGCATTGGATGACATATTTCTTCATGCATTAGCTTGATATATACCCCCGTGGTGAGGTTGTGCATTGCATCCCAAGCAGTCTGCCGAGTACTGGTGTATACTGGCTTGTTATATGGAGTGTGGCAGGCACTGTCAGCCAGTTGTGGGCTGAGCACTGATATGTGGTATTGAACGTGTGTATCCTCGGACAGACAAACAGATGCTATATATGGCAGTTAAGTGATATCTGTACTTAATAATGTTAAGTGTGCCACATGACTTGCTCACACATATCATTTAATTGTCTTCCAGGGTTATGGCTCATCAACTCAATCCGTCATATACAGCTGCGGAGGAACAGGAAATACACAACAGCCTGGTGCAGCACTATACACTGCTGTTTTCCAGGGCCAGCCAGCACTAGCATGAGCATACTGCACTGTGGCAAGTTCTTGTTCATCGGGTAAATGACATAGGCATGCATAACCGGAAATATGAGCAGGTATGCCATCACTGCAGTGATTTAATTAGACATGTCCGGTGGCATGTGTCTGATATCCATAGACAACAGCTTGCCACAGGTGGTGGGCGGCCATACATCCCCCCCTCACCAGAGTGGAGGAGCTGCTCCTAAGCGTGGTGGCTCCTGGCCTACAGCAGCAACAGCATCACATATGTGTCATCATGGAGGCTGGAGCCACCCAGCATGATGACATGGAGCGTGCAGGTAACATGCCCTAGCTGTAGACTACTGTTACCTGTATTGTTAGAATATGCATATGTGAGATGTGTACTGTGTGTTCAGCCATTGTGCTGCCTATTGTGTGCAATACTGATATTTGGAATAGTATGTATACACCTGCGACTGTTGACTGTTGTTCTACTGTAGATTAGCACACTCACAGTAACAATGCCACAGTTGTGGCCACTGACAAACTGTGTCATATTCTTGTAGGTCCCTCTGGTGTGACAGCAGGGCAGACGATACATACTGGTGAGTGTGTTAACACTTTAATATTGGTAATGACATGTGCATGTCATAGGTGAGGTGTAGGCCATGTACATGTAACACACCTGCACATAATGCATGCTGTGCACGTTTGCTGTGAGACATTAAACATCTCAGTAAAGTCAGTAGCTGCCTCAATCACATGCAGTGCACAGAGCAGCAGACACATTTGTGTCAACACTGTACTGCACATTGGATATGCATAGTTGCTACAGCTGTATACAACAGAACACGTTTATTATACACAGTACACAAAAACATGATACATTTGGCATTACCACACACATGCTATAAGGTCACACTTCAGTATCCCACATGTCATGCACACACACATGATGTACCTCAGGGTTAGAGGCCTATCATGGGGCTGTGCAACTCTCATCAACACATAACACAGTCATGTTAGGCAATGCTCCCTATTGGGCACCTCACACACCCATGTACAAAGTGGCTGTGTAATTGTGAACGTAGCCACGGTACTGCAGTTCAGGTACAGCATGCTAGGCGGTGGTCTTGCACACATTAGTAGCTGTGAGTGACCACAAGTTGCATGATGATGAGGGCACAGGGTACTACACCCCATCCAGTTACAGTGACCACAGTACTACTCATAGCAGTCATTGCTGTGCACCTCAATGTTGTGTGTGTGCAAACATATGCACTTATACACAATATGCATAGCATGTTGTGTGTGTGCTTACATATGCCAGTATACACAATATGCACAGCAGTCGCCATTCGAACAAAGTGTCATATATATGTCCTGGAATGCTAGTGGGTGTATAGGTCACATGACACACATTGGGTATGTGTGGTGTTTAATGTTGCAGTCGTGTAGCATGCCATGCCATGGCTGGCCCCGGCATATCTGCAATATGTCCCACACTCACCATAACCACTGTACACTGGCCATGTCGAGCATTGGGATTCCTTCACGTCAACATACACCACTCATCCCATGTGTGTACATAGCATGCATGTGCTACACCTGTGCCCACTATTATCTGCTATGGGCACAGACACTGTACTCAGACATGGAAATCTATGTGTCACACAGATAACACATGCAGCCATGGCATGTATACCTTTGAGTGATGGTGCACAGGGCATTGCAGAGCTGATAATACTTGCACAGCAATGTTGTGTCCAGGTACACATTGTGTTCCAGGGTGTAGCCAATCACTGAACAACTACACAGTTGCATCAAAGCCATGTACACCACCATGAAATAGGGCCGTCTACACTTGCACTGCATGGTCTTGTGCAACACATATTCTGCATGCTGACATGTGTGTGGTGACTATTTGCCTTGTGATACTGACACCCACCTTCACCCACTATAGAGTATGTGTTGGATTACTGGTGTGTGTGTGTGTGTATGTGTGTGTGTGAGTGTGTGTATGTGCTGTAGTGAGGAGTGTATATGTGTGCATGTGTGCATGTGTTCATGTGTGCATGTTTGCATGTGTTCATGTGTGCATGTGTGTATGTGTTCATGTGTTCATGTGTGCATGTGTGCATGTGTTCATGTGTGCATGCATCATGTGCAGACTGTAAAGTGTGTTTCCTGTCTTCCTCTCACAGGTGCTGAGTTAGGGGTGGCCAAAAGCAGCAGGGAACCTGAAGCCACTGCCACGAATAGTGGTGATGATGAGACATGTATTCTGGCACAGGAAGGTTTGACAGGGTCTGTCGTTGGTCCGCCAATCGACAGTACACAGCGTTCAACCCCATCTATGCACACACTCATACTGTCAACACATCCCTCATCACCAATGGCCATAGGCGAGGGACAGCATACAGTTGGCATTGACCAGGAGAGTGTGGTACCCATGGCATTTGCATCCCCCTCACAGCAGCCATAGCCGCATTCCTGGAATGGTACCACATAGGTGGAGGTCCAGGGGTTCTCGGGGGAGCACTGCTGGTCGTATTGCCCCTGGCAGACATGCCCTCACAGGTCTTACAACATCCAGTATGGTCCGGGCTGTAATGCAGGCTCAGGCACGCATGGAACGGTACACCAGACAGAGACTTAGGGAGCAGAGGGCCCATTACACCGCTATCAATGACAGCATCTGTGACCTTGCCGATGCCATCCGGAATTACACCGAGGTCATTGATAGACATTGGGGAGAGACAGTAGATGCCCTCCACAATATGTCTTCCATGAGCCAGGACCGTGCGGGACGATTGCGACGTCAACACAGCCACATGCCAGCAACAGCAACAGCTGGCAGTGGTCACGAATGGCCCACAGTTCACAGCTGCTCCCGTAGTGGCAGTACCAGCCCCAGCCATGCTGGGGCTGGCCTGTCCATTGACCGTCCCAGTAGACCACGTGCACGTGGCTCTGGCCAGTCCCAGCAGGGACATGGGTCCAGTTGTCATACCTCTGCCTCTGATGACAGTACCCAGTCAGGGTTGGTACCCGATACTGTCCATAGCACCCCTGCCAGGCACAGGTACTGTGTCCATGGCCAGAGACAGTGATCTGTACAGCCTAGTAGGTACAGCTGTGTGCATGCAGACACACACACATTAACCAAACAACTAGGGCTCACACATACACACACACATTACATCAAAGTTGGCCCATGCTGCACTGTTGTCCCTCACACACACACACACACACACACACACACACACACACACACACACACACACACACACACACACATGTCGATTGGATGGGTCAATGTCAGGTTCTGGCAAACAACAACACATCCTATGCATATGATGATACCTGTATCACTGCCTGTCATCTGTAACATTAATGCAGGAACAGGCTAACATGGTGCTGATGCACAGGGTGACATTATAGCAGTGTAACAATATTAGCAAGTTGCCAACAGGAAAGTGTAATGACATCCTTGTATGTATGTCTGAGCAGGCATTATGCATCAAAGCTCTGATTGTCAATGTAGCATTGTTTATACCACTGTTAGGTCTGAGCATGCATTGTCCACCCATGTGCCACTTGGCTGAAGTGTAATGTGTTGCCAGCATGTGTTAGTGAGTGGACAGTACGTGTGTGATGTGTGCAGTACAGATTAGCAAGTGTACAACTGTGAACATGGTGGGTGCGCACTGTCTGCATGTACATGCATGGTGAACACATGGGATGTGTGGCATACCCTGTTGTACACATTGTTATAGTAACTTTCATTGGCCAGTAGGCATTCTACTACAGTTATGTACTAACATGGGTCCACATGTGTGTATGACATGGGTTGACACTATGCTGTGGGTGATACTGTTAACATCTGTCAATGATTTGTGGTCTGGTAGTATACACAACCTCAACAGCATGACTATAAGCAATCACTGGATGATGTCCTGACAAATGACACACAGTTGTAGGGAACTCAGTAACAGTTGGATCCTTCCAGTACTATTCTGTAACACTAACCAGTGGTATTGACCGCCACCCATTCCTGGGACCACACCTGTTTGACATATAGCCCCCTTAGGTACACAAACACACTAGGGATGTGTCCATCCACATCTGGAAATGCATGCATTGGCCTACAATGCATTCCCTGGATGGGACGCATATCCTACACAAGGGTATCATACAGACAGATACCTGTTGTCTGATACATGCTGTATAGCAGTAAGCCGGCTATGGCATAGTCATCCACATTTACTATACATACTATCTCATCAGTACCACATCGATGGTAGACCTCAACATGTATGTTGGCTACCAATGTGTACATACAACCTCGTGTTATGACATGTGTCCCTTGGTATCCACATATCCATAGGTATTGTGGAGTCCCTTGGTGTATCACATAAGACATTAGAGGCCTGAATGCATATCCACAAGGCAGTTGTACACCTATTCAGACTGTCCATTATTGCCAGTCATTGTTGTATATGAACATGTCTGACATATACCCCAGGCATATACCCTCACTCACACTACTCTTTAGTAACTGTCATGGGTGTGTGTGGCACAGATGGCCTTGGCCACAGATCACAACAGTGGACGGCCTTGTCACATACATATGTGACCTACGATCTGAGAAGCAGTGGCACAACCTGTCAATGGAAACAGATGTATTCATGTAGTATGCTGGCTTCACACCTATGTACTGATTGAGGGGACATGTACACATATATATTTGCCATGCAGATACTTGATGTGTGCAATGCACTTACTGTTTTAATCATAATATGTCCTACCATAGTAAAACCAAAACCCACACTGCATTGACAAACAGTGACACACACAGTGTCAGTGTTTGCAGGATTCAAACCCCTACCTAACTATGTTATGATACTAGTGAGAGACACATTAACACAGCGCGCTATTTGCTTTACTGGCTGGTTTCCTTTCTCCGTCTGTATATATAGGATGGTGACGTCATCGGACTGGACATGGTGATGTGTGTACACTTTGTTTTATGCCATTCCAGGAATGGTCCATGTGGGTCAGCAGGTGTCAACAGCTTGAACAGGACCTCATAATCCTTACTTTGTGTGATCTATCTGTGGACACATTGATATTCCTTCATATGTCAACACATATTTATGCACAGCTTGTTGGTTTTGTGGATACTTCATGTGTCTGGGATGTTGATAAAGGGCTATTCAAAGTCTATGTGAGACGTGTAGCTGATGTATGTCCTGGGTGGCTACCTTGCAAACAGTCTAGCATGTTTGGGAACCATGATCTGCACATGAACATACCAAACTTGGTAGGGTTGTGTGTATGTCAGCTTCCAATAGCTCTGTTTATGACTTCAACCATGATGGACTCCATGACCTTGCAGATCAGACTTCATAGGTATACTGGACTGTACTTCCCATGATGTGCTGTGCACTAACACTTGTGGGGAGTGCCATATGTTTCTGTAACACATTCAAAGGTTCCACATCCTGTGTAGGGGGTGAGGCTCAGCTGACTGTTCAGGTGCAGGATCTATTTGTTCTGTAGTTTATGCATGACACATATTGGGAATCAATGTATTCCACTTGCTGCCATGCTTTTGGCATTGGGGTAGCTGCTCATCCATTCTACATGTGATATCTCCTGGTATGATGACATGGATTATCGTCAGTGGGAGGTGGGTATGTATATATGGGCCTGTCTGTCAGGATGTCGGCATTGTCAGTCAGGTACAGTTGGCCCTGACTCAGGACAAATATGGGTGTACATTGCTATTTATGTCATAGCTGAAGGAGGTGTCATGATTCAGTCTGAACTCCTTCTCAGCTACTCTTTACAAAACACCAATGAACCTGAATACTAATCCCTCTTATACTCTTTTACACACTTAACACCCTACTGATCCTTTGTGATCAGGCTACAGAGTATGTCATCATAATATCCTGACATGTCCAGGGGTCAGTTTCGTGTGTACTCTCCAGTCCAGCTGGTGAATATTGTGATGTTGTCACAATGTCACATCTGCCTCATGTACACAGACAACCCTCTCCTCCTCCCAACAAACTCAGATATATGTGTGAGATGCACCTATATAGGCATACAGGGTGCTGAACTCTCTCGACCCATGACTGGCACAGTCTATCAGGTGGTGAAGGTAACCACACACACCACATAGTCTCACATATCCTCTAACGACAGCACTTAAACCACATTATCACACATAGACATACTTGGATGCTGTAAATGAACTCTGCCTAAGCAGCAGAGACCTCCAAAGCAGACACACACACAACTGCTACCCCACTACAATACCCACATATCCACATAGTTCACAATGTCAGTGTGCCACACAGTCACTGCCCTTCGGGCTAAACAATACACCTAGTACATTAAGAAGGTTTGTGGTCTGCATTGAAGTGGCAGAACAGGTAGCTTACATCCTTCTAAGTTGGGAACTGCTGATTGAGGGCTCAGTGTCTGTTATTCTAAAAGTGTATTAATTCTGGTTTAAGCACTTGGGCTTCAGGCCAGTTATTTTACATTAAGAGGATTCGTGGTCTACACTCTTGTGGGAGGAGGGGCTGGACTCTGCCCTTCTGAGCTGGGAATTTCTGGTTAAAGACTTATAGTGCCTGCATATTTGAACTGTTTCTTACTGAAATTGGTACACCTTGTTTGCTGTAGCATAGACTAGATCCAGGCCTGCTGAATCTAGCCTTGCTTCTATGCTTGTTGTTTGTTTCCTTGTTATTTCCTTGAAATGCTAATTCCACCTAAAACACGGCTTTTCAGCACTTCTGTGGATCCCTAGTGATATCTGCATTGCTTACTGTACTTATTTCCTTGTTTCACTTGAAAGAAAGTTACTGTTTGTCGTTTTTGCATTTAAGTTACCTGTAACACATTGCATTTAAGTTACCTGGCACTTGCTCACTAAGTCAGCACTAAAAAATTAAAAGCACTACACCCTCACAAACTCCCCTTGAGTACCTTGTTCCCCATTGGCCCTTTTTTCAATTATAAAGGAATTCCCAATACTATTCTAGCATGTCCAAAGGTCAGTTGTCAATCTTCTCTCTGGTCCAGCTGGTGAATCTGGGAATTTTGAGGCAATGTTACAACTGCCTCATGTACACAGACAACCCTCTCCTCCTCCCAACAGATTCCAACACATGTGAGAGATGCAACCATATAGCCAAACTAGAGGCTAAGCTCTCTCAACTCAGTACTGGCATAACCAGTTAGGAGGAGAAGGAAACCACACTCACTATAATTCCAGTCTCACATAGACCTACCACGACAGCAAACCAAACACATAAACACACAAAAATATACTCGGAGGCTCTAAATAAAAATCTGCCTAAGCAGCAGAGACCTCCAAAGCAGACGCCCAAGCAACCGCTACCCCAAAACAAAACACATGCAATATATAGCTCACAAAGCCAGTGTGCCGAACAGTCACAGCCCTTAAGGCTAAACAACACACCTGATACACTTGTAATAGGTGACTCTATCATCAGACACACTGATGTCCCGCTCACCAGGCTGAACAAGGAGAAGGTCATGGTAAGCTGCCTGTCGGGTGCTAGGATCTGCCACATAACACACGCACTCAGGTCACTCCAAGGCAAGTACAAATATGGCTCAGTCATTGTCCATGCTGGTGTGACTGACCTGAGAAGTACCTCCCTGGACTACATGAAAAGAGACATAGAGGAGCTCTCTAAGCATGTAGTCCAGGCCGGTATGACCCTGACCTTGAGTAGCATCTTACCCTCACCAAGGATGATGCCACAATATGAAGACAAGATGATCAAATTCAACAATTGGCTTAAGTATTGGTGTCATTCAAAGGGGATCCAATGCCTGTCAGCCTGGGATGACATGCTCGACAAGCCACGATGCTTCGCTAGGGACGGCTTGCACCTGCCACCCCTGGGCTTTCAGATATTGGCAAAGGCTCTTGCTACCCCCATAGTGCCTTTTTTAGGCAAGGCTCAAAAGACAAACCCACCTCCATAGGTATCACAAGGGATAAGAAACTAAGAGTAATGCTACTCAATGCCAGAAGTCTAAACATCAAGATGCACGCACTCAAAGCTCTCCTTAGCATGGAGAACATCGATATCTGTGCAGTAACAGAAACCTGGTTCAAGGCTCCCGACAGCACCCCAGCACTACCAGGTTATACCTCATACCATGCTTTTCGGAGCCAAAACTTGGACCGAACCACAAAAGGAGGGGGAGTATCAATATTCGTCAAAGATACCCACACCTCCAGGTTGGTGGCACAGCACAAAGCATCAGAGACTATCCATGTGCAACTAACAGTGGGTAAAACTGCCTTCCAGTTTATAGCCTGCTACAGACCACCCTCCCAAACCCAGGAACCCCACTCGGCCTTCCTGAGAACACTGGAAAATATGAAGGTCTCTCCAAACACCATTATATTGAGCGACCTCAACTATCCAAACATAGACTCTAGCTCCAACACCCTAGCCCAAAGGTTCCTAGAATTTATAAACTCAAATGCTATGGAACAACTTGTTACCACTCCCACAAGAGGGGAAAATATACTGGACCTGATCATCACCAACATGGGGACTCTATGCTCCAGACCAGAAGTGTATCCCTCACTGGTGAGATCAGACCATAAACTAATCTCACTGGATATTCACATCCCGACCCCACCCCATGCCCAGAAAACCACAGTGAAAAACTTCTCTAAAGCAAACTTCACACTCCTCAAAACCAAGGTGGAATCCATCAAAGCCCCCGGGCCTGTGGAAAATACGGCCCAGACCGCAGAATCCTTTATAAACGCATTCTATGAACACCTTCAGGAATGCATGGATCATGCAATCCCAAATAAAACCAAGACCCAATCCTCCAAAGGCAGACGTCCTGTCCGGTGGACCCCAGCCATAAACAAACTATACAATAGAAGGAGGAAGCTACTACATGACAGAGCAAAATCCCAAAAAGGGAAGGCATCTCTGATCAGTATTAGCAAAAAACTACGGGCACTCATAAAATTGTCTAAGGCCAGCTTCGAGAGAAAAATTGCACAGGACACTAAGGATAATCACAACACTTTCTTTAGTTATGTTAGGAACCTGGGTGGGAATTCCCAGATATGCTCAGAATTAGTCCAAAATGACAAAAAATACACCGAACCCACAGACATTGCCAACATCCTAGCTGACAGGTTCAGCACAACCCCCCCCCACCAAAAGGTCGAATATCTATCCCAGCAGAGTGCTGCCCCCCTGACATCTCAGATGCTCAGGTAAGAGCCGCCCTCTCCAAAGCAAAAAACACAGCATCAATGGGGCCAGACGGTGTCCCGGGCTGTGCCCTACATGAACTCCAAGAAGAGCTAAACTCAAACATAAAACTACTGTTCAATCTCAGCCTTACTACAGGATATGTACCCAAAGAGTGGCGTACAGTAACAGTGGTCCCTCTCCACAAAGGTGGTGCCTCAACGGATCCTGGAAACTATCACCCATAAGCCTGACTAGCTTGGTCTGCAAAGCTATGTAAAGGATCCTCATGGACCTCATAAATAAAGATATTGGGGACCTACAGACACTGGATCCTACCCAGTTTGGCTTTGTTAAGGGCAGATCCTGCCTCTTAAACCTGGTTGATTTCTTTGAAACAGTCACCAAGGCCATTGACGAGGGGAAGGTGGTCCACACAGCCTACCTGGACCTCGCAAAAGCCATCGATACAATACCCCACTTGGGCATTATAGATAAGCTCCCCAGCTTAAATATAAACCCCTATGTCACTAGATGGGTTGCAAACTGGCTCAAGGACAGAACCCACATGGTTAGAATTGCTGGAGCCATGTCAGACTCCAAACCAGTTACAAGTGGCGTCCCACAAGGCTCAGTCCTGGGACCTCTCTTGTTCGGTATATATTTCTCGGAGGTACAGGCAAACATGGAAGGACTGTGGCTGACCAAGTTTGCAGATGACTGCAAATTGGGCACCATAATCGACTCTCCAGCCGACACAAATATCCTCCAAAAGGGCCTCATAGAAAAAGATAACTGGTGCCAGAGCCATGGCCTCAAGCTAAACACCAAAAAGAGTATAGTCATCCCCTTTGGTAAAAACAAAGTGCCCACAAATTACCACATAGGTGGTAATCCATTAAGTACAGAAGAAGTAATTAGTGACCTGGGGACCCAAGTTGATAGCAATCTCTCATTTGACAACCATGTGGCCAAAGTGGTTAGAAAAGCATTTTATATAGCCCACCTAATCATGAAGGGATTCACATCTAGATTCGGTGAGGTCATCGTGCGTCTTTATTCATCCCTCATCAGGCCCATAATTGAGTACAATGCCCTTTTGTGATGTACCTTACCAGACACCTGCAGCAACTGGAAAGACCCCAAAAGTACCTCACCAAGAAGATCAAAGGGCTCAAACAGATGCCATATGCTGCCCGGTTAAAGAAACTCCAGCTCTACTCAGTGGCATACCGCCTGCTCAGAGGCGATCCGTGCCTGACGTATAAAGCCATGTCCAACCCGGAATTAAAGAACATGCTGTACCTCAGAAAATCCAAATCCCATCGAGCTACGCACTCGAGAGACTTGAACCTCAGCACTGAAATAAATAGGACATGCTGGAGCGATAGATTCATAACCCAGAGGCTCCCTTCACTCTGGATTAAAATCCCAGTCCAGGTTAGGCAGAGTCCCTCATTGGCTCTCTTCAAGAGGAATCTTGATGAGTGGATGAGAGATCATAGGTTTACCCCGGGTATCACTTCTGTGTCACAGTTAGACAGAGGCACAGTATACTAACCTCGAAAAAGGGCTTAGCAAAATTAATTTAAAATGGGTGGCGAAAGCCAAACACACTCTAGTTAGGCTTATAAATGCCCTAGGGCAGATAGCCTAGTATGAACCTATGAACCTATAATAGGCGACACTTATTGTCAGACACACTGACGTACCACTCACTAGCCCAAACAAGGGAATAGTCACTTTGGGCTGTCTGTCGGGTGCCAGGATCTGGCACATAACTCATGCAGTCAGGTCACTCCAAAGCAAGTACAGGACTGGCACCATCATTGTCCATGCTGGTGCGTAAAACCTCAGACTTTACTCCCTGGGCCACATGACATGATACATGGAGGAACACTCTGATCATGTAGACCAGGCCAGTACGACCCTGACCTTGTCTAGCATCTTACACCCGCCGATTGTGATGTCACAGTATACAGACAAACATATCACATTTAACAGTTGACTACCAAACTGGTGTCATTCATAGGGGATACAGTGTCTGTCAGCCTGTGGTGACATGCTCAACATGCCACGTAGCTTCACTATGGACAGCTTGCACCTGTCACCCTTGGACTTTTGAATGCTGGCTAAGGCTCTTGCTACCACCATAGTGCCTTTTTTAAACAGGGCTCAAAAGACAAACCCACCTCCATAGACATTACAGGTTAAATGAAACTAAGGGTAATGCTGCTCAACACCAGATGTGTTACCCTCATATTGCGGCCACTCAGGACTCTCCTCAGTATGGAGGATAGCGATATCTGTGCACTAACAGACGCCTGGTTCAGGCTCACATATGCACACCAGCACTACCAGGTTATGTTTCACACCATGCTTTCTGACCACAAGACTTGGAAAAGACAACACAACTAGGGGGAGTATCCATATACATCACAGATACACACACCTCTGGGTTAGTAGTACTGCACAAAGCATCACAGACTATGCATATACAGCTACCATTGTGCAAAACTGCCTTTCAGTTTGTTGCCTGCTACAGACCACCCTCCCAAACTCAGGAACCACACTCGGCTTTCATGGGAACTATGGAGAATATGAAGGTCTCCACAAACACCATTATATTGGGTGACTTCAAATACGCAAATATTGACTGGGGATACTACTCAAGCCCCAACACCCTCGCCCAACAGTCGCTACAATTTGTAGACTCATATGCTATGGCACAACCAGTCAGCACAGCCACAAGGGGGAATACATATTGGACCTGATCATCACCAACATGGGGACTCTATGTTCCACATCAGCGATATACCCCTCATTGGTAAGGTCAGAACATACATGTATCTCACTGTACATACATATACCCTCCACACACCCATCCTGGGTAATCTTGGTGAACTTCTCATGAGCCAATGTCTCACTTCACCAAAGCAAGGTGGTATCCTTCAGAGACCCTGAGACAGTGGCAAATACGTCTCAGACTGCTGAATCCTTTACATACACATTCTATGGATGCCTAGTGGACTGCATGGATTGTGCTATCCCAAATAACAAGAGGACTCACTCCTCCAATGGCAGGGGACCTGTCTGGTAGACCCCAGCCATTAATAAGCTGTACAACATCAGGAGGAAGCTACTACATGATAGAGCAGAATCCCAGATGGGGAAGGCATCTGTGATCTGTACTAGCAGACAGCTACGATCACTCATGGACTTTTCTAAGGGCTGCTTCTACCGGACAATTGCACCAGACACATAGGACTATCACACGACCTTCTTCAGTTATGTCAGGAACCTGGGTGGACACTCACTGATATGCTGTGAGTTACTGCATACTGACTAAACTTACCCTGAACCCACTGGCATTGCCAACATCCTGGCAAACAGGTTCAGTGCAGATGTCTCCTCCCCATCCCCCCTAAGGAGCAACTATCCATCCCAACAGAGTGTAACCTCCCTGACATCACACAGCAAAAGGTGTGTACTGCCCTCCCCAAAGCGTACATCACAGCATCAATGGGACCAGACGGTGTCCTGGCCTGCATCTCACACGAGCTTCATGACAGACATAACCCTCACATTACATCACTGTTCAATATCGGAGTTACTACAGGATATGTACCCAAGGAATGGCATACAGCGACAGTGGTCCCACTCCACAGAGTTGGTGCCACGACGGACCGCAGACAATATTGCCCTATAAGCCTAACTAGCCTGTTCTGCAAAGCTATGGAGCATATTGTCATGGGACTCATACACATAGACATCGGGAACCTACAGACACTGTGTCCTACACATTTCAGCATTGCTGTGGGCAGATCTTGTCTCTTGAACCTGTTTGTATTCTTTAAACGGTTAACAGGTCCATCAACATAGGGATGGTTGTCCACACAGCCTACCTGAACCTTGCAAAACCCTTCAACACAATAACCCACTGGGCCATTATGCATAGGCTCACCAGCGTCAATATGGACACATATCTCACACGATGGATTGCTACCTGGATCAGGGATAGCAACCACATGGTCAGAATTGCAGGTGCCATGTCTGACTATACACCAGTTACACGTGGCATCCCACACGGCTCGGTCCTGGGACCTCTCTTGTTCAGTATATATTTGTCTGACGTACAGGCTACCTCAGGGGGAATATGGCTGACCATGTTCGCACTTGACTGCAAACTGGGTGCCATAATCAACTCTCCAGCTGCCACATGCATACTCAAACAGGGTCTCACAGAGAATGATGACTGGTGCCTGAGCCATGGCCTACAGCTAAATGCCATTAGTTGCATAGTCATCCCCTTTGGGAATAACAACATGCCCACACATTACCACATAGGTAGTACTCCATTACATATGGTAGGAGTTGTTAGGGGTTTGGGGACATGACTTTTTCGTACTGTCGCCTTTGACAATCACGTTGCCAAAGTGGTTTGGCAGACCTTCTATATAGACCACCTTATCCCATATGGTTTCACATCTAGATCAAGTGAGGTCATTGTGCCCCTATACCCATCACAACCATGCTTGGTTACAATGCCACATTTGGGGTGTACCTTACCCGACACCTGCAGCAACTGTACTGCCACAGAAGTTCCTCACCAAGCAGATCTAGGGACTCACACGGATGCCCTGCACAGTTCGGATGCAGTAACTCCAGCTCTACTCAGTCGCTTACCAACTACTCAGATATGATGTGTGCCTGTTGTTTTCAGATATACCCAACCCAGAATTACTGGACATGCTCCACCTCAGGATGTCCGACTCCCTTGGAGCTACACACTCCAGGGACATATACCTCAGCACAGATGTTAATAGGACATGCTGGAGGGACAGATTCTTATCCCAGAGGCTCCACTCACTACGGATTGTAATCCCAGTTTCACATAGGCAGAGCCACCCACTGACCACCTACAGGAGACATCTTGATGACTGTATGGGTGATTGTATGTTTACCCCTGGGATATCTTCTGTGTCCCTGCTAGACAGAGGCAAACTAGCCTAAACGTACATAGGCTATCTTGTGTGACCTACTATTCACACGCACAGTGTAGTAATCTGACAGGGTTGCGAATGCCAAACACACTCTGGCTAGGCTTGTACATGCCCTAGGGCAGATAGCCTAGTATTGATCTCTGAACCTATGCCAATGTTCAGGATGCACAATGTTTATTGCTGATACTGTTTGCAGGTCTTTATCATCTTTGATTTACCAGTTTCTATGAACAACTTAGGTATCTGCAGAACATATTTAATTATGACAGGGTTCCACTATATTATATATGTGTCTGTTGTCATATAACTGTGTGCACAGGGTGGATTGCTGGATAGTGGGAGGTTCCTGGGTTAACACATGCAACTGCCAGATATGTGTGGCCCACTGCTGTACTCAGACATGGCCTAAGTGTGTGAGCATGCCCATTTCAGGCTTTCCGTGTTTTGTTGCCTGACATTTGTCTCATTTTTTCAAGTGTGTGAGTATGCCCAGTGTGACCTTTCAGAATGTTGCTATCTGAGGTCCACTACATTTGTTGAAGTGTGTGAACATGACCAATATTAACATTTATACTGTGTGTATTGGAAGTCAGGTTCTGTTCTTACTGCAGGACTCACCTTTGTGTCATAACTCAACAGGGATTATGCTGTGCCTGCAGGGTTTCCATGAGATACTTTGCATAGACTTATCAACATTCCTTCATACAGGCTGACCACTGCAATACTGTCATGGTTTAGTGGTTCAGTACTTTAACTATAGTGCACAGTATCCTGGGTTCGAGGCCCATCACTGCTTTATATTTTCATACTGAGCAGACCAGACTGCTTAAGGGCCAGTTAAGCAAATATAAGCATGTTGGCTTTTGTTCAGCTATGCCCTACTTAGACCAGGCTTGTCCGACATTGCTCAATATTCACCAACATTGCTGGACATTGCCCAATATTACTCAACATTGACCACAGTTGTGCTAGCTGGTGTGTGCAATTTTGTTTGCATATACTACATGGTGGTAAATGCTGTTTAGCACTGCTTTATATTGCTTAACACATGGCAATCATGCCTCAGGTGGTGCTGCAGGGCTGCCTATGTCGGATGCACATACTACACTCCCTGTACATGTTTGAAAGCAGGTAGTGTCAACCTAGGCATCCCTTTTACTATATGTGCAAGTCAGAGAGAGGTTTCATTTCCAGAGTTCCTACTGAGCCAGTATATGTGCTATGCGTTGCCTCTTTGCCAAGGCCAAAGCATACTGGGCACACCTCCTTCTACCTACTGGGGCAGGCTCAGGTTGTTCCTCCTCCGAGTCATGCTCTGCCTGTGATGGCCTTGGCAATGTTGGGGGGCTGTTTGGCCCAGGCCTATGCTGGTCCTGCTGCAGCTGTTTTTGCAGGATCATATTATGTAGCATAGCACATACCATGACAATTTGGGTACATGTAGTTGGTGAGTACTGCAAGGCTCCATCAGATGTGTCCAGGCACCGGAACCGTGACTTGAGCAGCCCAAACACACGCTCGATTACATTACGTGTTTGTGCGTGTGCCTCATTATGGCATTCCTGTTCACATGTGTGTGCATTTCTGATGGGTGTCACCAGCCACGGCTCCAGTGCATAGCCAGCATCCCCCACTAGGTGACCATGTGGGATGTCCCCATTGGCAAATGTCTGGTACAGCTGCGTCAGATGCCAGATATGGGAATCATGGTAGCTTCCAGGGCAGCCAGCACACACATTCAGTATTATGTCCTGGGCATCACACATGACCTGGCAGTTGATGGAGGGGAAGCCCTTGCGGTTGAAGTAGACCCTACCCCGCTCACCGGCTGGTGCTTTGATGCATATGTGCGTGCAGTCTATTGCATCCACTACCTCAGGGTATTCTGCTATTTGCTGGAAGAGACACATATTGCTGGCCAATACCTCACGGGAATTGGGGAAATATACATGATCACTGACATGTGCTGACATGGCATCCAGGAACTGGTGCAGTACCCTGGATGCTGATGCCTGTGATATCCCCATCATATCACCGGTTGGTCTCTGGAAGGTACCTGTTGCTAATATTCTTAGGCCAACACATACCTTGGTTTCCACTGGGATGGGTTCCCCTCTGTTGGTTCTGTGTGTGAGGCGTGGCCTGTACAGCTCAACAATTTGCTGCAGGAGGTCTCTGTCCAGTCTATAGTGCTCCACTATCTCCAGCTCGTGTAGTCCCTGGTAGGTTACCCTGGGCCTGTACACTCTTCTCCGTCTCCTCACTGTGGGTTGTCCAGCAGCATTTCCATTGTCACCACCCTCAGCATGTTGCATATGTTGCCTTATAACAGCAATGGCAGCCCCTAACATTTCTTTGTCTCAGTAAAGCTTTTTCAGTTTTCACTTCTATTAGCTTACTGCAGTGTCTGTTGTGAGAAACATAATGGACTGTTGTTTGCAGAGTTTTAAGTGCTAGGCTGGGCTGGGCTAGTGTACTGCCTGTGTAATTGCCTGATTCTGATTGTTTTCACCTGCTAGCTCTGCTAGTACTCCCTGGTAGCTTCCTACTATTTGTTGTGCTTTCTTTTTCCTTTCTGTTTCCTCAGGGGGCAGCGCCGCGCACACAAGCGCATACACACTCACAGCAGCTCACACGCATGCACACATGCTTACACGGACTAAAACTTGCTTATTCAGGTTAAAACGTGTTCACACCAGCGCAAACACGCTTACAACTCTTTAAACAGCCTTATACATGCTTACTCCGGCTTAAACACGCGCACTCATGCTTACACACGTGCACTCTGTCTTACTCGGGTTTACAGGCACGCACACGCATGCATACCCACTCAGCAAGAAACTTTGGTGTTATCCATGGCTTACACCTTCCATTTCTTGCCTTTATCTAGCCTACCTGTTGACACAGCTCTTTCCATGATGTGTAAATGACAGCTGACACATGCCACCCTGCTCCAATGAGCTTCACTTCTTTCATACATACCCCACTCGTGATGTCACCTATCTTCTACTCTGTTATTCCCCTTATCCTACTCCTACACTCCACTGACTGTGCTCATTTGCTATGTAAACTTGCGATTCACTATCCTAACCCTCCTTTGCATAGGAATGCCTATTAATGCTTGGTAACATCTCTTAGACTGAGCTTCCCCCCTTAGCAACCTCTACTCGGTGGCCATGTTGTCTTCAGCCTGCCATTCCCTTGCATTGTACATTAACAATTTAAATAAGATCCACATTTGTGGGTTTTAATTTTCAGTTTTTTGGTTTTTAGAGTGCAGCCCATTTGCACAGCGCTGCGCTACATTTAAACATCGGAAATCGGAGAAAAAAAAATATTTTTTTCATATTGCATCAGGAAACATTGCCAATGGCCATATATTTGGCCATTGGCATGCTTCCTGCACTGGATGCAACCTTTATTTGGATCTGTCATGACTCCGTTTTGCTATTTGCAAAACGGTACTCAGTTGTCAACTGAGTACATTTCTACAAATAACACTGCTCTTACTCGGACAGGTTCGGGTTTCCTGAATCGCAAATCTACCTCATTTGCATGCCCTTCACCTGCAATTGAGGTAATTTGCATATCCCAGCCCTGTCCGTATAAGAGCTGTTTTAGGAGCTCTCTTGCACGCCCCTGCAGGCTGTTCCTGGATCGCTCGTTGGACATGATGGCTGCATGGAGTCTTACTCTACTCTTAGACACCGTGCAAGCCATCGTGAATCCGGCCCTCAGAATCTAGCTATATAATGAAAGGTACTAAACAAGAATGCCCCCTTTCTCCTATTTCATTTGATTTGGCTATAGAAATACTTGCAAAAATAATACGCAATAATCCAAGAATAAAATGAATAGAAGTCTATGACCAGTGCATATCTAAAATGATGCTTTTTGCTGATGTTTTATTAACCCTATCAAACTCCAGAGAGTCACAGAGCTAGAAGAAGTAAGGGAGACATTTTATAAGATTTCAGGTCTGCACTTTAATGGATCAAAATCAAAATTTCTATTTTTAAATAAGAAAAAAGAACAAGTTACAGATAAATCCATCATAGGAAAACAAGAACTTATGCTAAATTATTTAGGAATAGTGTTATGCAAAAATTTAAATGAAACAATATTAATAAATTATAAAAACATTATTGAAGCAATAAAAATATATAGAGAAAAGTGGAACAAAATTATATTAACTTTTGAAGACAGATTGCAATTAATAACAATGGTCTTATTGCAAAAATACTATATGTAGCATTAGCAATACAGTTAATTCCTGAAAGATGCATTCTTAAAGAAATAAACTCATGTTTAATAAAATGTTTATGCTATCCTAAAAAGAATAGAGTAGCTCTAGCTCTTCACATTAGACCCTGGAAACAAGGAGAATTGAACTTCCCAGAAAAAGAAACATATATAAAAGCATCTGTGCTTAAAACTACAGTAGACTGAATAAACCCAAATTATTTTGTTAATTGCAAAAAATTAACAATGGCTATATTAACAAATGAATTTCATCTGTTAAAAAATTTTAATAGTAGACAAATCAAACAAACCCTGGTACATATTATGCACAAGTATACAATATAATGTAACAAACCTTCTAAAACAACACTGATTAAGCATTACATCAATTCCTTGAGGAAACTTATCAATGCAAACATAGATCTAAAACTTTGGTTTGACCTTTTAACCCCATCTACCATCACTAAGAACTTTCCTCACAAAATATATAGGGAAACAATAACCTCCTGGGAACAAAATGGATTATTATGCTGGTTGCAATGTGTAAATAAATTAAATGTCTTAGATATACATATGATAAAAAACTGCTTATAATATTTCAACACAGGAGTTGTTAACCTTACAAAGCATTATAATGTACACTCAAGATTTATGCAGATTAATTAATAATTCCTCATTTAAAGATATTCCAAATCTAATAAGTTTTCCTGCCCGAGGCATTTACAAAGCTAGCCCCATCGCTTGGTGGCTTACGCCCCCCCTTTATGGGGAAGGAACTATACCCATTATTTTTGCCTCTGTCGAGTCGAAAGGAGACTGGGGTATCCCTGGGTGGGATCTGCGATCTCCCCATTGGTGGTCATCTCTTGAACAAGGCAGAGCCAGGTGCTGCTCCTCCTCACATGTACATTTTGTTTTTGTTCCATAGAGTCTTTGGGTCTTGAATCTATCCTCCTCCAGCACCATCTATTTTAATAGCAGTTTCGAGGTCCCGCCCTCCTTGCTCTGATCCTCTGAGCAAGCGTAAGCGACTGAATAGAGCTGGAGTTCTTCAGTCGGGCAGCATAGGACAGATTTGAGACCTTTTATCCTTTTTGGAGAGGAACTTTGCCTCCTCAGCTGCAAAGGTGTCGGGTCAGATATGAGTAAAGGAGAGACTATGACCTCCCTTGATCTAGATGAGAATCCCTTCATGATAAAGGGTGCAATATGTAGAGTCTTCTACTACTTTTTTAGCTAATGATGGGCTGACAGACTACTTGCCTTTCCTAAATCAATGGCTTTGTGACTGTTTCAAGAGAGTCTTGCCTTATCCATGCAGTCCTGCAGGTGCTGTAGAAGCGCCTGTAAGGTGATTCAGCTGCTTGTACTGTTTTTCACACACTCGGGTTTAACAGTGAGGGGTATACTTCGGTGTTGAACATTTGTATGAATTTATATATAATAGCTGTGATAAGAAAAATTCAATTTCAAATCTATATAAAGAGTTAATAACATATAAAACAATTCCCAAACCATCATACTGGCAGTTCTTAACAAAATGTTAGTCATTTCATTTAACAGAAGAAATGAAAACTAATATCTTACTATCAGTTAATTACACCGCTAACACACAGTACTGGAAAATATTTAACTGGAAATACTTACACAGAGCATTTTTAACACCAGATAGAATTAAAAAGATCAGTACTACTACAAATGTTTTTTGCTGGAGGTGTGAAAAGTCAAATAAAGCAGACTGGATTCATATTTTTTATGAAAGTAATAAAATTAGACCATATTGGAATGGAATCAATCATTTTTTACAAGCTTTATTTAATGACTCCTTTACCTTAACTACAGCATTGATTATACTAAATGTAAATGAAGGTCCCTACCTTAATAAGACAAATATGTATTTGTTATGGACAATAATTGCTATATCTAGGAAATGCATAACCAGAAGGTAGAATTCAAATATACCCCCGATCTTGGAAGAATTCTACACTTTACTGAAGATAACTGCATCGATGGAAATAAAAATCAAAGAACTATGAATCTATCCCAGGCCATTGATAAATAATGCTTGGAAGAAAGCTATATCTTTGTTGGACACTCTGCAATAATCAATATTGTATCTCTGATCACTGATCTGTTAATTCTATATTTAATAACACAGAGTGTATTTAATTGAAAGTCAGGTATTGTAAATATTGTATATAGTTGTTTAAAATTATATTTAAAAATATTATGTAAATGTTATTTTAATTGAAAATAAAAAAACAATTTGAGGAAATCATCTGACAAGGGGAATCAGACAGTAGTGTTGTATTATACCCAGTATTTAGACATACGCTATGCTCACCCTAATAATGAGGAAGTATATGAAAAATGTGACATCTCCAGCTATTTTACTATTTAGGTTACTTTTCAACCAGTGATGTGACCAAAACGTTTAATGTGGAGAACAGTAGCATAGCAGTGTTTTATTGCCTGCCTAAAACTCATAAAAGTCTTGATAATCTTAGTGGAAGACCAATTGTTTCTGTTGAAAAGTAATTTTTGAGGTATATTATCAATTTATTGCATGAATATTTGGAAAAAAATATGTTTTTAGTATCCCTTCTTATATCAGGGATAGCCAGGATTTTTTAAATAAAATTAAGGGATTTCAATGGAATAATTCTATGTTTTGGGTATGTATGGATGTTAAAAGTCTTTATATGGATATAAACCATGAGACAGGAACACAGGCTTTGTTTTACTTTTTGGGTGATTCTCTGATGTCATATTTTCTTATTGATTTGGTTACTTTTTGTCTGAAAAAATAATTTCTTCCAATTCAATGGGGAAATTTTTCATCAGTTACAAGGAACGGCAATGGGGGCAGTCTTTGCTCCGATGTATGCACATTTGGTAATGGCCAGGTTTGAGATTGATTATATATACACCCCCACACTTTTTATAGGTCTCAGGTTATTTTATATCTAAGATTTATAAATAATTTGATTTTTTATGTGAAGGTCACAATGAAGGTGCTTGGGCATTTGTTAATGATCTACAAATTAATAATAAGGGCCTTCAATTTGATGGGATTCAGTTGGGCCCTCAGGTGAATTTCTTGGATATTAAATTAGATGGCCTGGAGACTGGTTTACATAGGAAATTTGATCAAAGAAATCAGTTCTTGTATAGTAATAGTTGCCATCCTAGACATTTATTGTCTATATTACCTTACTATGATTTTTTTGAGAATTCATAGATTGTATAGTATTGATGAAATATTCAATAAGTAAATTTTGGAAGCTGAAAAAATGTTTCTTAGCAGAGGTTATAATGCAAATTAAGTTATAGAGGCAAAATTTAAAATAATGGCATTAGGACAGGAAAGTAATAGAGGCAACAGTGGACTTAGTATTAAATTGTGGAGGAACATTTCTACTTTTAAGAATAATTGGGCCTTGGATAAGGATAACCAAAGAGAAGTTTATTTTGTTACTACTTTTAATGTACTTACTGACAAAGTTGTTAACAGAAAACAGTTTTGGCCCATAGTATTAAAGGACAAAGATTTAAGTTGCCTGTTGCCTAAACAGATTAAAATTTCCTATAAGAGGGCAAGAAATTTAGGTGATATGGTTGTGCATACCCATTTCATTCCTCCAGACGTCAGCGTAGATAGAAGTATTATGGTTTATGGGGCTGCTGTTCCTGGTAACAAATGTTCAGTTTGCAAATATTTGGTTCATAGCTTCATATGTAGATACTAGGCTATCAACCCTGGAGCCTATATAAGCGTAGCCAAAAAGGTTCCCTGGGTTTCTCCACCCATGAAAATTATTTTCTTGTGCCCATGTCGAGCAGCGCCACAGAAGTGATTCCCAGAGAGAATTTTCTATTTCCCATCCAGTCGTCAAGATTTTTCTTAAAGAGGGCCAATGAAGAGCTTTGCTTGACATGAATGGGTAGTTTGTTCCAGAGTATGGGAAGTCTCTGGGACAGGAATCTATCCCTCCAGCATGTTCTGTTTATTGTGGTGATAATGTTTACGTCCTTGGACCATGTGGTTCAGAGAGACTGGGATTTCTTTAAGTCTAGCATGTCCAACAGCTCTGGGTTTGACATAGCTTTGTATGTTAGGCAGAGATTGCCTCTGAGTAGGCAATATGCGACGGAGTACAGATGGAGTTTTTTGAGACAGTCTGCATATGGCATCTGTTTGAGGCCAGTAATCCTCTTAGTGAGGTATTTCTGTGGTCTTTCCAATTGTTGTAGGTGTCTTGTGAGATACATGCCAAATGGGGCATTGTACTCTATAATGGGTCTGATGAGGGATGAGTTGAGAGGAACAATGACCTCCTTTTTTCTAGAGGAGAATCCTTTTGTGATGAGGTGTGCCACATAGAAGGATTTCTTGACTACTGTAGTGATGTGGTTATCAAAGGAGAGACAACTGTCCACCTGTGTCCCAAGATCTCTTATCACACTTTCGGTGTTTAGTGAGCTACCGACTATGTGTTAGTTCATGGGTACCAAGTTTTTCCCAAAGGAGATGACAATGCACTTCTTGGCATTGAGCTTGAGGCCATAACTTTGACACCAAGCATCTGTCTCTGTGAGGCCCTTCTGTAGAATGTCTACATCATTAGGTGATTCTATTATAGTTCCCAGTTTGCAGTCATCTGCGAACTTTGTTAGCTAAAGACCTTCTGTACTGGCCTGCACTTCAGAGAAGTAGATGCCGAACAGGAAACGACCCAGGACCGAACCCTGTGGTACTCCACGCGTCACTGGTCTGAAGTCAGACTTGGAGTCGGCTACTTTTAATGTGTGGGTACTATCAGTGAGCCAGTTGGCCACCCATCTTGGGACATAGGGATTTACACCCAGTTTAGTGAGTTTATCTATAATTCTAGAGTGGGGGATGGTATCAAAAGCCTTGGCAATGTCAAGATAGGCTGTGTGCACTACCTTGTCCTCATCTACGGCTCTGGTGACTACTTCAAAGAAGTTAATCAGGTTTAGTAGACATGATCTACCTTTTACAAACCCAAACTGAGTGGGGTCCAGGGTTTGGAGGTTACCTATGTCTTTGTTTATAAGCTCCAAGATGATACATTTCATGGCCTGGCAGACCAGGCTCATCAGGCTAATGGGGCAGTAGTTTCCAGGGTCCGTGGTGGCACCCCCTTTGGGGAGAGGGATAACCATCACTGTGCGCTTTTCAGTAGACACATAGCCTGAGGTGAGGCTATGATCGAACATGGTACTTAGGTGGGGTGCCAGTTCATTCTGTAGTTCATGCAGCACACAGCCTGAGATGTTGTCTGGTCCGATGGATGCTGTGTTCTTGGCTTTGGAGAGTGTGGTCTTTACTTGTTCATCCGTGATTACAGGGGCTTTGCATTCTTCCGGTATTAAGATGGGCCCTTTGGAGGCTGAGAGGGGTGTAAAGTTAGCACTGAACCTATCTGCCAGGATGTTGGCAATATCGGTTGGTTCTGTATATTTAGTGCCATTGTGCTGTAGCTCAGAGCAGATCTGAGTGTTGCCATTGAGATTCTTGACATAGCTGTAGAATGTTTTGTGGTTGTCTTTGGAATGAGTGGCGATTTTATTTTCATAACTGGCTTTGAAAGATTTTATGAGGGATCTCAGCTTCTTACTGAGGGTGACCAGGGAGCTCCTCCAGTCTTGGGATTTTACTCTTTTTTGCAACAGCTTCTTCCTTGTGTTATAGTATTTGTTTATGGCAGGGGACCACCAGATTGTCTTCCTTTTTTTGGAGGATAGCATCTTGGTTCAGCTGGTGATGGCATGATCCATGCACTTGTGTATGTGCTTATACAGTGCATTTGTGTAAGATTCAGCAGTCGTACCTCTATTTTCCATCTGCATGGGTGTCGTGAAGTTTGTTACTTCTGTGTTAAGAAGCATGAAGTTAGCTTTGGAGTAGTTTTTGATGGTGGCTTCCTTAATGGGGGGTGGGGGTGGGATATGGATGTCTAGGGTGATTAGCTTGTGGTCGGATCTGACCAGCAAGGAATTGATCTCTGGCGTGGAACACCGGTTACCCATATTGGTAATGATCCAGTCCAGGATATTGCTGCCCCTGGTGAGGTTGTCGACAAGTTGATCCAAGGTGTTGGAATTTATGAATTCCAGAAAACATTGAGTGAATGGGTTGGTACAGGAGTAGTTTTCCCAGTTGATGGTGGGGTAGTTGAAATCGCCCATAATTAAGGTATGGTGGGGATCTGTTGTAAGCTACAACCTGGATTGCAGTCTTTCCCAGTGTTAGTTGCACTTGGATAATTTTGGATGCATTATGTTGAGCAACTAGCCTAGAGGTGTGGATATCCTTAATGAATATGGACACACCTCCACCTTTAGTGTTTCGGTCCAGATTAGGTGGCCGAAAGGTGTGGTATGAATTATAGCTTGGTAATGCAGGGGTGCAGGCCATCTCTGACAAAGCATCATGGTCTATCAACCATGACTTTCCAGGCAGACAGATACTGGATCCCCTAAGAATGACACCAGAAGCTTAGCCGATTGTTGAAGACAGTCATTTTGTCCTTGTACTGTGGTATCATTCTGGGTGATGGCAGGATGCTACTCAGGGCTAGGGTCATACCTGCCTGGGCTACAAGATCCGATAGCTCCTCCATGACTCTTTTCATATAGTCCAGAGAGGTATGTCTCAGGTCATTCACACCAACATGGACAATGACAAAGTCATATTTGTACTTGTTGTGGAGTGACCTGAGTGCATGCATTATGTGGCAGATCCTGGCACCCAGCAGGCAGCTGACAGTAATTTTATCCTTGTTTAGCCTGGTGAGTGGAACATCAGTATGCCTGACTATATAGTCACCTATGACTAGTGTGTTGGGTACGTTGTTTTGCCTTATGGACTGAGGTTGAGTGGCACACTGATCTTGTGAGCTATGTGTCATCTGGGTAGTGTTGGAGGGTGGTGGTTATCTCTATTTCAGCTTGGAAGGTCTCTGTTGCTTGGGCAGATTTTTATTGAGATCCTCTGTGAATGTGGGTGTGTGCTTTGTGTTTCTATGTGTGAGTTTTGTTAGTGTGGGTTTTGAAGGACTATCTGTGGTGTAGGTGTTAACCTTCTCCTCTTGACTGTCTAGTTCATTCTTGGCTGGAGAGAGCTTTGCTTCCAGTTTGGCTATATAAGTGCATCTTTCACAGGTTGTAGTGTTGGGTGATAGGAGCATAGGGTCATCAGTGTACATGAGGCTATTACTACATTACCCCAAGATGCCCAGATTAATCAGCTGGACAGGAGAAAACACCGGGAGCTGACCCATGGACATGCCTGGATAGGTGCTTATTAATTTAAGTACTAAGAACTGTTTTTCTCTTGACAAGTGAGGAAAGTTGAGTGCTGTAGTAATTTGTAGTTTATTTAGTGCTTACAATAAGTTCTGAGCAGATGCTGAGCACAAGAAAACAGGTTTTAGTGCTGAAACTGAAAAACGGCTAGTTCTAACTAAAACTAGCTAGTTTTATCACCAATCCCAAGAAGAGAAACAGACCTGTTTGGTGATCCACAGTCTTGTCCCAGATGATGCAAGGGTCTTCAGGCTTGTAGCCTTTTTTTGGTAGATTCATCGAATAGCAACCAGACCAATCGGGTATGTTAAGCACAGACACTCACTCACCAACTAGAAAGAGTCAGGAATCAATGCACTCTGCTCCTACTCTCACCAGGATCATAATATAAGCACAGATTCTAAGCGGTCACCTATAAAGCAGTTATTAAGCTTTCTGGTGATCAGCAGTCTCCAGGAAATAATGTAACTGCAGTCCTTCTCTCACCAGGAGAAGACAAAAGCACTAATCCCAAGATGACTACTGAGAGGCAGAATGTGGGCTGCACAATAACTGGTGATCTTGCAATATATGCTTAAAGGTAAGATGAAAAAAAATTGTTTATCCTAAACACTGCAGTGTGCACTAGAGGAGTTAGATGTGAAAGTAGGCAACTTACGTTTTACCCGTCTAAAAGTTAAGTTTTAGTGGAGAGTCACTATTTTTAAAACAGTAAGACAGATTGAAAGGGGGTGGTCACTTTTGTATTCTGGTACTATGGAATACAGTAGGATGGCCAATAAAATTAAATAGTTGAAGGGGAGTGATTTCACAAAATGATAATTTTGTGCTTACTCACACCAGCCAGTAAAAGCAGAGAGGAAATGAGATATATGGTCAAATTAACATAAGGGGCAGGCAACTAGAAAGACAGTGGCATTTAAGAACACAACAGTAACAGTGTGGGAGGGTAACTGAGTGAGAGGGTGGGAAACTTTTCTGTCTGACTTACAAGAAACAGAGCTGCGGTCTCTTTTCAAATTTTAATATGGAGTTGAAAGCAGAATACAAGTAAAACACAGTGTAAAGAAAACAAATCACAGTATACAAAATAGAAAAAGGCAATAAAGTAATACAAAACACAACAAATAAAATGCAAACTAACCTTTCCCTCACAGCAAACTGTAGCAGAATCTGGGCGAGCCTTTCCAGTAAAGCTCTGAAATGTTTTATTTTACCCCTTAAATAGATGGTTTAGTTCCTAGCTCCACCCCCTTAGTTTACAGATGATTAACCTTAGCTGACCTGTTGTACCTTATGTATCACTCTTTAATTGACTTATTTTAATTTCTGTCTGACTCACAAGAGACAGAGATATGGTCTCTTTTCAAGTTTTAGTATGCAGTTAAAAGCAGAATACAAGTAAAGCACAATGTAAAGAAAACAAATCACAGTATACAAAATAGAAAAAGGCAATAAAGTAATACAAAACACAACAAATAAAAAGCAAACTAGCATTTCCCTCACAGCAAACTGTAGCAGAAGCTGTGTGAGCCTTTCCAGTAAAGCTCTGAAATGTTTTATTTTACTCCTTAAATAGAAGGTTTAATTCCTAGCTCCACACCCTCAGTTCACAGATGATTAACCTTAGCTGACCTGTTGCAACTTATGTGTGACTCCTTAATTGATTTAGATTTGTTTCTAGGAATAATTTTGTTGCACAGAAGGAATTGTTTATGCTCTGAAATGCACTTGTAATTTGTTTTATATAGGTGAGACGTAAAGAAACTTTAAAGTCCAGCTTCAAGAACATGTGAGGGATATTAAAAACAAAAAATTGGATAGTACATTAGGTAGTCATTTTTTACGTTATCATAATTCAAACAATGATAACCTTAAAGGCTGTATTTTAGAAAAGGTTGAGGTATGTTTGGGAGAATGTACAAGCTTGAAAGATAAACTTATTATGAAGGAAACACTTTTTATTTTGAAATCTGGTACTCTGGAGCCCTTAGGGCTTAATAAGGATTGCAATTGGAAGTGTGTAATTTAATTATTGAATAATTGTGGGAGTGTATCATTGTCCTTTGTATTGATTGTTAGTATATATAAAGCTGGTTTGTAATGTGTATTTTACTCTTGGAAGGCTGTGTTAGCCGAGGTGCTAAGTCTTTTAATAAATTTGGAATTTTGCTTTTTCTTGGTCCAGTAGCCTTCTTTTTGCCATTTTTTGATAGGTTCTCTACCCCTGCTACTTGTTGGACTTCACCAGCCAGGAGAGGTGTTGTTCTCACCAGCGGTTCTGCCAGGGGTGCTGAGTATGTTACTCACATATGGCTTGCTAAGCTGGTAGGAGATCTGGAGGACTGGTGCCTTGATGTTTGCATCCGCCACCTGGAAAAAACTCCTCTTGCAGCTTACAGGGTGCATCCCTGCTACTACTAGCATCTACATCTGTGTCAGGACTCATTGGTGAGGGAGCACAAGGTGGTATGTAGAATCCCACTGGGTATAGCACAGGCAGGGTGGTACTGGGGATCATACCCACCCTATCTCTCACCCTAGTGTTCAGTTATCAATTTATGTAATGTTATTACCTAATTGTTCTATGTGTTGTTATTTATTTATTTAATGTGCTACCTCTACCTTATATACTCTGCATTGTTTATGTATAATTTTTCTTTGTATGAAATTATATGTGGAGCTTTTCTCTCCGGGTCTCTACTGAAAATAGGCTCATTTCAGGCCCAGTGGACTTTTCCAGTAAACAAATGCAATAAATAAATAATAAATAATACTGTTTGCCTCCCATAACATCCTACCATCCCCACTACCATTGTCTTTCCCTTGATTGTCCTTTTGCTAAAATTTCATTGTCATCCCCCACTCTCAGTATGTCACACCATCTCTCCTATCAATCTTCTCTGTATTATGTATTTGTGTGTTTGTTCCTGCTAACTACACTCACCCTCTAACTGCTCTTTTACCTTCCCTTATATCCTTCCCTAACTTACCTCCGTTGCATCAAGAAAATGCATACCTTACCTGTTTCCCATATGTGTTCTTTGCTTGGTTCCCCTTTTTCCTAATGTCCTATAATCTCTTTTCCACTATTTAATCTGATGAGAGATAGATCTGAAATGTGCAATGTGCTCTTTAATCCTGACAGGTACATTTATTGTCTTGCTGCCTTGGTGGTCTTGTGAATGCACTGAGTTGTGTTAGCATGCATGCATGCATGCATGCGCAATATTCAACAGTTCTGCTCAGTGCATTACACAGCCTCAATTGGGGCCACCTGTCCTCACATACAGACCTTGTTCTGGATGCAAGTAGCAGTCTTTAGCTGTCCTTTGTATTTCTTTGTGCTTTTTGGAGTAATTCAGGTACATAATACTAAAAACAAATGCAGTGACTATTAGACATGGTTATCCATTTAGGAGGCAGCCTGTGAATAAAAATGAAGGGCAATTAGGGTAACCAATAAAGTGATCATTACTGTGTCACAGTGGTAGAAGGAGAATACTGTATATTGTCTGAGCAAAAAAATGCATCTCTATTTCTTCGTCTCATTTTAACTATAACCTAATGTCAGAGGGAACATAAAGCTGGCTTTCTTTTGAGAGATTAGACAGAAAGGGTATAAGGTAGTTACATGTGTTATTTAGTTTATGGACAGAGTATGCATCTAAGAACATGTTTAGATTTATTACTGAAGGTACCATGCCTTTTGGTTTCTTCATGGGAGACTTACATATCAGAAATATGCATTGACAGTGGCTGTCTTGTTTGGGGGAGGAAATGATATGTATGAGCTGAGAGTAACATGCTCTGACCATAAAGCGGTCTCTTTCAAAGTCACCATCTCCCCTGACCCCTCCCCCTAGCTAGGGTCAAACAATAAAACTTCTCCAAAGTTGATTACAACCTCCTGAGGGATGGTATAAACAGCTTCACAACCCCCTCTCCCACTGTAGGAACCTGTACCAAAGTCCAAATCTACACCAAAGTACTATACGAGCATTTATATAGATGCATGAAATAAGGAATACCTAACAGAACAAAATCATCCTCCGCAAGGAAGAATAAACCTGTCTGGTGGACATCTGCAATAAATAAACTATATAACAAAAAAAAAAAAACATTGCTGTCCAGGACCAATAAGGAGCAGGTGCCCAAATGGAAGCAATCACTCCTTAGCCTGAACAAGCAAATAAGAGCAACAGTGAAATCCTCTAAAGCCAACTTCGAGTTCAAATTGGCCACATCTACTAGAGACAATCATAAGGCCTTCTTCACATATATCCACAGTCTCAAAGGAAGCACCCAGATCTGTTTAAAACTGGTGGTCAAGGACACCACATACACAAATGCTGTAGATATAGCCAAGCTATAGCAATATATAGCAATATAGCTGACAGATTCAGTGAAAACTTCTCCCTTTTGTCCCCCCCAGTAAATCAAGACATCCCCAGTACCTGCCCCTCACCCCTTATCTCTAGGAACAGGTCATCACTGCCCTCTCAAAGGCAAAAAATACAACCTTCAAGGGACCCGATAACATTTTAGGCTGCATCCTACATGAATTCAGGCATGAACTTGTAGTGCCATTAGGCACCCTGTTCAAACAAAGCCTGAGTACCGGCTTTGTCCCAGCTGAGTGGAGTACAGCCACTGTCATCCCTTTACACAAAGCTGGAGTGTCCACCGATCCAGGAAATTATAGACCCATCAGCCTAACCAGCCTGATCTGCAAGGCCATGGAATGGATTATCATGGACCTCATTAACAGGGACATTGGCAACCTCCAAACACTCAACCCCACACAGTTTGACTTTGTCAAGGGGAGGCCATGTCTGTTAAATCTGGTCAATTTCTTTGAGACAGTCACCAAAGCCATGGACGAGGGGAAGACGGTGCACACCTCCTACCTGGCCAAAGTCTTCGACACTATTCCCCACTTGGGCATATTAGATAAACTCTCTCAACTAGGCATCAATTCATATGTTACCAGATGGGTAGCAAACAGGTTCACTGATAGAACCCACCTAATCAAAATAGGGGAAGCCACCTCAAGCAGTAGATCCGTAACAAGTGGCATACCCCAGGGATGAGTCTTGGGGCCTCTGTTATTCGGGATATACTTCTCTGAAGTACAGGCTAACACAGAAGGCCTCTGGCTAATGAAGTTCACAGATGACTGCAAACTAGGAGCGATAGTCAAGTCCCCAAATGATGTGGATATCCTACAGAAAGGCCTCACTGAGACAGATGCCTGGTGTCAGAGCCATGGCCTCAAGCTCTGTGCCAAAATGTGCAGTGTCATCCCCTTTGTTAAAAACTGTGTATCCATGAACTACCACATAGGCAGCAATCTACTTAACACCGAATGCTTGCTAAGAGACCTTGGGACCCAGGTGGACAGTAGTCTCTCCTTTGATAGTCACATTGCCACAGTAGTCAGGAAGTCCTTCTACATGGCACACCTCATCATAAAAGGGTTCTCATCCAGGAAAAAAGAGGTCATTGTTCCCCTCTACTTGTCACTCATTAGACCCATTATAGAGTACAATGCCCCTTTTGGAATGTACCTCACAAGACATCTGCAGCAGCTGGAAAGGCCACAAAAGTACCTCACAAAGAGGATTACTGGCCTCAAACAAATGCCTTACATTGACCGCCTCAAAAAACTCCAGCTTTACTCCGTAGCATATCACCTACTCCGAGGTGATGTCTGCCTAACATATAAAGTTATGTCAAACCCAGAGCTATTGGACATGCTACACCTGAAAAAATCACAATCCCTCCGAGCTACATGCTCTAGAGACCTAAACCTTGCCACAACAATAAACAGGACATGCTGGAGCGATAGATTCCTGTCCCAGAGACTTCCTATACTCTGGAACAAGCTACCCATCTATGTCAAGCAAACTTCTTCATTAGCACTCTTCAAGAAAAATGTTGATGAGTGGATGGGAAATAGGAAATACACCCCGGGGATCACTTCTCTGTCTCTGCTGGACAGTGGCACAGGAAAATAACTTTCTTGGGTGGCGTAAGCTATGGAACCTTGCTGGCTAGGCTTATGTAGGCCCTTGGGCCGATAGCCTAGTACCTACCTATGAACGTATGAACCTATGGCTGACCAACTTTGCAGATGGCTGCAAGCTGGGTGCAGTCATCAATTCCCCAAATGATGTGGATGTCCTCCAAGAGGGTCTTATCCAAACAAATGACTGGTGCCAGCAACATGGCCCCAAGCTGAATGCCAAAAATGCATCATCATCCCTTTTGGGGAGAGTGATGTACCCACATATTATCATAGTAATAACAATGTCCTAAGTACATAATCAGTAGTGAGGGAGCTGGACACCCAGGTTGATAGCAACCTGACATTTGACCACCATGTTGGTTCCATTGTATGGAAAGCTTTCTAGATGGCCCATCTCATAAGTAAGGGTATCTCATCTAGGGACAAAGAGGTCATAACATCCCTGTATTCTTCCATTATAAGGCCAATTATTGAGTACAATGCCCACTTTGACATGTACCTTGCAAAGCACATGCAGCAGCTGGAGAGAACACAGACGTTCCTCACCAGGAGAATCCAGGGCCTCAAACACCTACCCTACACTGATAGGCTAAAAGCCATGTCCCTCTACTCAGTTTCATACAGGCTCCTCAGAGGTGACTTCTGTCTGGCAAACAAAGCAATTAAAGACCCCACCTTCATGGGACTGCTACATATCCGCAAGTCAAGCTCCACTCGAGCAACCCTATTTGTGTGACCTCAACCTGGTCTGTGATATCCATAGGATCTGTTGGCTGGACAGATTTGAGTTCCAGAGACTCCCCCATCTGTGGAATAGACTCCCTCTCCCCATCAAGCAGAGTACCTTATTATTCCTTTTTAAGACCAACCTGGATAACTGGATGGGAAACAGAAAGTACAACCATGGATTCTACCTGTGTCCCTGCTGGAGAGGGGGTCTGGGTGCTGACTTGTGTAAACATGGGCTAAACTCTTGGCTAGATTTATCAGGGCCTCAGAGCCATTAGCCTAGTAACCTCCTCTGATCCTATGATATCCTATTGATGTCATTGTTTCTTTTTTTCTTTCACTTTCCCCATCACCATGCATCACAGACATTCCCAGAAGGTGACTACTATTTTTGGGATGGTGTGTGGAGGGATCTTCAACATGAAAACACAAGATCATCACATGATCACTGCTGGCAAATAAAAGTTATATGGCCTGTTGGGGCACAGCATATGCAGCTACCAAGAGCATGTTGAAATAATAAAAGGCTGATGTGGCGCTTATAGTTTTCATTTTCTTTTCAGAGAAAAAATTAGTGCACAGAATGTGAGTATCATTTTTAGGGTCATGCTATACATTGAGTGTAAAGGGTCATTTTGGGTGATATGATTTGTTGAAGGGACAGTATCTATCAAAGAGCAAAGCGTCTATTATTATTATTATTATTATTATTATTATTATTATTATATTTTGTAACAATTTCACAGTGAAAGATGTTTTCTTTTTTTGTCACAGAAGGGGAATATTCCATTGGGATAGTGAGTGTTTTCTGTACCCAATTAGGTTATTAAGAGTACTGATTTTTTATTTTTATTACGGGCTGCCTTAAGAGAACTGAAACATGGATTCTTGCTTGAAGCTAACAATTTCAGCATTTTACAGGGCTTTCTTACAATTTGGCATCTTATACACTTTTCCCATGGAGTTGTTTGACCATTTCTTGCAAGTTCTAGTGACGCTAATATGCATTAAATCATCATTAGATCAAAAGGGGACAAAACTTTTTTTAACAAGCTAAGGCAACATTTCTATTACTGAATATAGAGCAGTTTACTTATTTGTTGTGCATATTACAGTTTTTGCCAAGTTTGCATTGTCAGCAATCAGCAGACCTATAGCTACAGTAGGTCAAAGGGAGGTGGATTGCTGAGTGTATGTTGTTAGGGAGTTTGATCATCACATTGCTTGCATTCATTCATTTTGAGTGAATGCTGACAATGTGAATGCATGTTTGATTGTAACTGTAGCCTTTTGACATTTTTGTGCAAGTCTGGATGTCAGGAGGAGTGTCTTTTTTTTCTTATAACCTAGCTATTAATTGAGTTGTCTGCTCTGACTTGGCAGTTAATGGAATCTAAGGGCCAAGACAGACCTTTGCCTCAACTCTGTTTCAGATCATTGTAAAAAGTCCCAGGCTTTCCCACATGTAGTAAGAATACTGCCTCTTCCATTTCATTTTGATTAAGCTTGTTTGGTGGTAAATATATGTAAATTAGTAGGACAGTTTTAGTACTAAAACTAGAAGAAAAAAAGACACATTGAAGGGAGATTGTGAGATAAAGTTGTTCTCTTGTAGACATTTAAGGAACTACATATGTATGCATTTCTTTGTGATTTTGGACATAGGAGGAAGGATAGCTGAAGACCACAACTTATTAAATGTTAAATGCAGATGAAGCTGAAAAATTATAGCAGTTTTCCACAGAGCTGCTATTATTTCTTCCCAGATCCAGGAAATGATCATTACTGAGACAGTATATGCAGCATCTCTACTGTCATTTTAGGAGTTTTGGTGGAAGGCTGAAGACTGTGATGAAGCCTTAAGCTTTACAAGAAAATTTCTGACAGAAATGTAAGAAAATGCTGAAAACTATAGCAAAGGTGAAATGTCTGTGTAATATGGCACCCTATCAAGAGTAATACTGGTGCATGGAATAATTACACTTTTTAAGAAATTGCAAGGCTGGGATGCTAGATTGAAGGAAGAAACTTGAGGAGAAGGATCTGGCTGCCTTACCTTAACAACGTAATCTTTTAGTCCCCTATCAGAACTGCTTTAGGCTATAACATAGAGCATTATGATCTTGCCAGACTTAACCTGCTTATTATGTGTTTGAGACATGGATGCTTACAAATTCATCTTGAGAGAAAACCATGAGATTTGAATCTTGGCATTCATGGTAAGAACACTTAATTTAGGGTTATGATCAGAGAGCCAATCATAATTCGTTGTCATGCATGGAGCTTTATCTACTCCATGTACTACTAGTAACAGTAAAAAAAACATGCTAAGTATTTTGCCAGCTTTCAAAATAGAAAACACTTAGCTACTTAGGAAGAGCTGTCAGAAAGGGAGTGTAATACATACAGTCACGTTACATCTACACTCACCTTTCATACCTCCTAACTATTCAGATTTTTGCAGAATGTTCAGATTTTTTGGTCTGTTCCATATAAAGTCTGTGGTTTGCCTATTCACAGAAGACTAAAGTCTCTGAATAGTGACATACATTTCAGTTTCAGAGTCCATATCCTTCTGAGAAAATGCCAGCATCCTGTTATTCTAGCTAGTTTCTTTCTTTGTAAAAGGAAAGGACATGTTATCAGTGGGGACAGCGGGCAGAACCAAATCTTTTATTTCTGCCACTATCATTTGCTGGTCATTACTGGCAGACTTTACTGCCTAGCACAGGACCCAATCTTAACAACTTTAGCAGGGGGTGCTTAACATTTGTTAAGGTCAGGACTCATGTCACTTTAGAGCTTAACTGATTTATCTTTTTTTGAATATCGGAGCATAATCACCATGCTCCATGCACTACAATGCAATCCGTGTTGTGTGAGAAAAGTATTTCTTTTTACTAGTTGTTAGCATGGCCATCACTTTGTTCCTTACCTCATTTTTATGGCAGTGATATGCAGTCTACATTAAATTGATAGGGAGAGGACTGAGTATATTTTTAAGCTGTAGACTTCTAGTCCTTTTGAAAGTTACCTAGTACTAGAAACTCAGACTTAAGGACAACCACAATAATGTTCACTTAATTTCTTTGAGAGAGTCTGATGAGATATAAATACAGGTAATACTGAGCTTTTCAAAGATATAAACCTAACAGAGAAAAGAAAAGATTTATTTGTGAGTAGATCTAGGCAGTTGATGATAGAGCAGGATACTGAGTCAGAATGAACAGTAAGCGTCCTTGTGTGATCTATCACATCTATAAAGAGTAAACCCAGAAAGGATTATTCCAAAGTCTTTGCTAAGTAGTCAAAGCTACATTTCTATAATAGTCAAAACATTCAGTGAATGTGATCAGAGCTGGCAATGAGAGTATGTACAACACGTCTGGTCAAGATGCAATTTATTGCAGGTGCTACGTGAATTAATATGTGCCAATCTGAGACCTTTGTTTTGCTACATTATAGACTCACTCTAGTTTGCAAATAACATGTTTATAGGATAAGGACCAGAGTTAGGGTGCACACCTTTGCAAATGAGGGATTTTTATGTACCTTTTAATCAAAATCTAATTTTGTGAAACAGAGACATAATATAGACATAACAGCTTCCTGTGAGGCAGTTAATAAGAATAACAGAATACATTTGATATGGTAATGGCAACATAAATTAGTGCAAGTTGGGAAAGATATGTTTATAAGGTCCCCAGGAAATGGCCTAAAAAGAAAGGTAGTACCTGCACTAAGGTAATCAGAAGAAGTCAATGACATTTGAGAGCTTGAGATATAAATTTGTTTAATTTCTATGCAATTTAGGAATGTTTGCAAATGTGTCATGCATATTCAGCGTTTCTTTCATTTTTCATCATCACATTTCAATACTAGCACACTCATTATAGAATACTGCAGTGCTTACTAAATATTCTCTGGCAGTTAATGCAGAGGATTAAGGATATGAATTGTTAAGAAGCTGTTTTCTGTGGTTCCAGGTTTAATTCTCACAATCTCCATTTGTCTATTTTATGCAACTCTAAGTAATTTACTTAACTGAATGTTTCCAGATCGGGTATAAAAATGGTCCATTTGGATCAGTGTTCTGCAGTGGTTAAGTACAAATAAATACATAAATATTTTAATGTTTTAGTCATTGTTGTATGGCCTGTGTGAGACTGATATGGGCCTTAAGACCAGACCACCTATATGGATGGTTTTTCCTTTGCAAGTAACTCTACTGTATAGAGAACTGATCACCTAGAATTAAAAGAATACCCTGTCCTCATTAACAAAGTAACTTAATGAATTAGGATCTTTGAAAAAAAAACATACATTCTTACACTTATGTACACACATGCTGGCCTTACCTTCAGATTAGTGTTACTGTATTGGGCCATAATAAATATGCTGTCACTGCATCAAATGATGAACAAGATGGAGCCCCTTGATGGGTCCCATAGCTGGGCTCGTCTTCTCCACCATTCAGAGAACAGCATGACAACCCTCAAACTCTGTGTTCAGATATGCTAATGTCAGTAACAAACTATATGATTTTACAATGCAAGTTGTGAAGACATTAAGATGGACCAGACCATTCACGGAGGATTGAAGTCACTGAATAGTGACACACATTTGAGCTTGAGTTCATATCCTTCCAAGAAAATACCAACGTAATTGTATTATTAATCCTCTTTATTTCAGTGCAGACTCCCTGTTCACTAAGCAAATAACATCCTGTTGTTGTGATGGCATACAGCACTCTGTCTACTGTCTTATTCAAGGCTGCTTATTTGTTCACTCCCAATTTGTGCAGTGCTATAGTAAACAGCTTATTATACCCTTGGAAAGTCTTTTTACAGCCTTTCTTGGAAGAACTGTATTTGTCTGACATGAAATCTATGATGTGAATCCATGGTATAAACACAGGATCTATATTAAAACTGCAGGACAAAAATTGTTGATGGACCTGAGTTTTGAAAGTGTGAATTTTTAAGCATATACCTTCTTTTTACTTCAATATATGCTGTCTCCAGTTTCACTACAGATTAGGGAAAGGGTGACAAATGCTTAAGAAAGCTCAGATATTTGAAATTATTCCTGTTCTCAATGTTTATCCTTAATACTATGATGGAGGTGAAACACAGATATATACATATTCAGCAAATTTCTTCCTAAGAACTGATTTCATAATTTTCGTCATCACCCAGAGTAAACTGATAAGTAAATAATATCTACCTATACAATATTTCTTTTTTTTTTGTCAATAGAAAATACCTTTGCCCTAGTTTAATTCCAATATACTTTGTGACATTATGTGACTCATTAAAAGAGGTAGATAATTAGACCCTTGATATCATCTCAGTTGCATTAAGAGCATTTTGGATAAGTCTCATTAAGACCCATTGTTTTTTCACTTTTGGTTTACATAGGTATTTCAGTGTAATTCCTTTAAGAAAAGACTACAGCAAGCATTCTTACTTAGGTTAATAGGATCATGAGTAAATACTAGGCCAATGACCAGCAGGGTCTTTATAATCCTAGCTACACAACCCAGCCCAATTGCATCCCCTTGTAGCATGTGTATCTTAATTAGGTGGGTATGTTTTTTAGGATGCTGCAGAAAAGTTATGGAGGGGGGGGTATGTTATTTAGGGATTGCTTTCTGTTGGCAAATGTCTATAAGAGACACAGGGGCCAGCTTGGGGATGAATTTATGATTACACATCCAGTTTTAGTTAGGGAATGTTTACTATCAGCCTCTGTCTGTAAGAGACATGGGAGCCAGCTCGGGGATGAATTTGAATTTCTCATCCAATGGTCAGGATTACAGTTGAATAGGGTTACAGATGAATTCTGCTTAACATGGATGGGGAGCCTATTCCAGAGCATGGGGATCCTTTGAACCACATATCTGTCTCACTAGAATATTATTTTTATGTTGCGAGTAAAGTTCAAATTCCTGGCTCTAGTGTTTCTGGTGCTGATCATTTTGCAGATGTGCAAAAGCTCAGTCAGGGATTGATCTAAGGATGCTTTATATGCCAAACACATTGCCTCTCAACAACCTGTAGGAGAGTGAGTATAGAAACAGGAATCTAAGGTGATCTGTAGAGGATAGTGTGTTAATACCCTGAATTCTCTTGGTGAGGAGCCTCTTTTGGAGTTCCAGCTGTTTCATATACCTAGTCAGGTGCATACTGAATGGAGCTTTGTACTCAATGATGGGTATGATAAGGGTGAATAGAATGGTGCTATAATTTCCTTTGTCCTTTATTCCATACCTTTAGTTTACATTGGGCAACATAAAACAATTTTCTTACTACCTTGGCTATGTGTTGGTGAAAGGCCAGATTATTTTCTTCATATGTTTCTAGATCTCTAACTACAGGGTCATCTCTTACGGATGTCTTATCAATGGTGTAATTTTCTTGAGCAGACATTTTCCCAAAGGCACTATAATGCAGTTCTTTGAATTGAGTTTTAATCAATGGCTTTGGCACCAGTCATTGGTTTGTGTTAGATCCTCTTGCAGGATGTTAGTGTCAAGGGGAGAATTTATGATAGCTCTCAATTTGCAGTTGTCTATGAACTTGGTAAGTCATAGGGCCTTGACATTAGCCATGACCTCTGAGAAGTACATGCCAAAGAGGAGTGGCCCCAGCATGAAGCCCCGTGGTACTCCACAGCTGATCCACCTCTTGGTGAAGGTGGTCTCACCAATCCTGACTTTTTTGGTCCTATCTGTGAGTCAACAGGCAATCCAGTAAGTTGTTTAGGGATTTATGCCTAGTTCAGTGA